>NW_024884722.1:17696943-17768877 GCF_019232065.1 Centrocercus urophasianus
TATTTTATTTTATTTTATTTTATTTTATTTTATTTTATTTTATTTTATTTTATTTTTCAGGTGCAAGGCCTGACAATGGCACTGAATGAGTACTGCCTTCAAGCCTCCTTCCTGTAAGTGATAGGACCAAACAAGGCGGTGTGATGAACATGCCACTGCATCAAATCTCTGTCATTCCAGCTCAGGATGTTACCTCTTCCAGAGTCTCCAGGAGCAAGACCAAAGAAAAAGAAGAACAGGTAGTGACAGATAAACTCAATTTTCACATGAACTTATCTGAAGATAAAATGGTAGGGGTTACCAAATTAGATGTGATTCTGATCCAGAGACCCAACTCCTTGCATGATTGTCGCTCTAAGTGAAAATGAATGTTAACCTAATTATTTCTCATTAGCGGTCTAATATTTGCCATTACAAAGCAGATGGCTCCAAAATGCATTGTCATGAAATTTGTAGCAGATGTATTTTCTTGAAGATAAGGCTTGTATTCCTAACTTGGGAGCAGATGTGTGAGTGAAATTTTTGGGGGTCTTCTGGTACTAATGAGAAATGGAATGCAAAAATATGGAAGTATCTAATGATTTCAAGCTTAAGAGAATTTAATTAATAGGCTGATTAAAAAAATAATTACTAAGGACATAATGTTGCTGGTCTTTGGGTATCAACTTTATTTAGACTCTGTGCTGTGCCTCTGGTCAAGCCGAAAGATCTTTTTGTGCATCATATTTTAGTTTATGCTAAAGCTGCAATGAATTTTGCATTATCTGCCAGTTCCACAGAAACCATTTCATGTTTTTTATCTTTACCCTAGCATAAAAGCAGTGCAAGAGAGCACTCACATTATGGAGCAACTGCAAGGGCAGGCTTGTTCTGTGAACTAGGAACATGTATTCAGCAGTGGTCAGATTCTCAGGAGATGCAGGAGATTCTCAGCACTCTTACAGGTTGGGCACACCTGAAATATAAGGGACTGCAAAGGCACTGTCATGTTATAGAAAGGGATTCACTGAGACTAACTTTAGGTAGGATTGAAAGAAAAAGAAAGTTGTTTTGGATGTGTTAGAAAATTCTGTTAGAAAATTCAGAGACTAGCCCTTCACCCATCGTCTGACCAGACTGCACCTACATAATTTTGTGGTTTGTCAGCAAAAAATCTATTGTCTCATAGTTTAGACATTTTGGACAATTTGGAGGCATCATCTCATTTAAAGCTTAAAATGGATTGTAGTCCTTCACGTTCTTAAACCAGCAGTTAATTTTCTGGATTCCTGAATCCAGGTAGACTGACTTGGCACTAGTTTTGGTTGCTGGAACCAGGCAGGAAGTTGTCTCCATAGTTGAGGTGCTTTAAGTCATTGGGTCATCTTGTCTCAGGAGTCCGCTGGAATCTCTTGCTTCCTAACCTACAGCAAGTAACAGCAGTCCATGAACGTGCTGGGCAGCTTTCTGGGTAAAAGGACTATTTTGTTGCTTCTTCTGGACTCCTCCCATAAAGAAACACTGAGAGAGCATGAAGCAGTTCCCCTGTAAATACATGACAGTTCTCTGAATTGGCTACTCTCCAGTTAGGTCATGTGAATTAGGAGGCTGATCAGATTAGAAAGACCTGTGGTAACTGTTTGACCATGCACTGAGCCCAGAAGTGAGAGTCCCAAGTCTCTTTCCAAACCTTTCATTTTGTTTTCGACACAGCAACTTATAGATATAGGGTGCAAGAGGAAGAAATTGTAGAACATCATCAGCGTATTTTCAGTCATTTCAGACCACCTGAACTGTGTAGAGGTAGATACCACTGCAAGATAAAAAGTACAATTCTCTATTGAGCAAATTTGCTTAGTGGTTACAGATGGTTTTCCTGCCTTGGGTAACATCTGCAGTTCCAGAGAAAGACACTAGGTAAAACTAAGAAAGAAAGTATTTGCACTTCAGTTTTGTAAGTTCATTTTAGCTTCAGTGCTCCTCTCTTTCAGTATTGTAACTTTCCATTGTGCAGCACAGCTTGCAGTTACTTCTCTGTGTTGTGACTGGCCTGGACGCCGTTCTTGCATGGATTTCTACAAAAATATGTAATGGATTTTTAGGAGAGACTGGAGCATTTTACAATTTGATTTAAGTACTTCAGTTTTCTTACCTTTTCTTTTCTGTATAATAAAATACTCCTTCTAATGGTAGTAAGCGCCTCAAGCCATTGTGTACACTGTGGTCTTAAAAGGTTTTGAGTTGTACAAAGCCACTTGCCAATCTGAACAAAATCAAACAAACCCCAAATAACAATCAAAGCCAATATTACCTTTTAAAAGATAATATGGAGGCTTACTGTATAATAGCAGGTTCTTAGACCAAGGGCATCTCCAGGTGTGTGCTTTGTAGGCTGAGTTGACTCTATACACATCTGCCTTGTTTATTACCAAACTTGGCTAAAACCAAAGTGTATGAAAGTTGAATGTCAGCTAACAGATCAAAGTTTGACTTACTTTTATTCTTGTTTTGGTTTACTTTTCCTTTGGGAACTTGATATTTCAAACTAGACCATTAGCTTGTCTGTACCTGCATAACCCATTCAGAGAAAGAGCTCAAGAAGCACAGCAGTAAAAAGTGAAGCACCAATGTGCCTAAAGAGGAAACTTTGCCAGTCTTAGGAAAGTTAGTTTTTGATTTCTTCCCCAGAAGGAAATGTTTTATTTCTTATTCTCCTATTTTTCGTGAATACAGATCTGTTTAATTTTCCACATTATGTTTATAAGAGGTGCAGAGAGAATTTTCTCCAGCTGATCTGTATTTGCATTCTTTCTTGCTTCTGGTCAAGATGTAGCTTTGATATTTCAAGTTAAGGCTTGACTGATTTTAGTAATAGTTTTCCTTGCTACAAGAGCAAGTTTTCTGGACTAGTGGTTTGGGACTAACTGTGAAAAACAGCAAGAAATCCTTACCACCATTATTACACAACAGTTTATCAAAGCAGATAATCAGTAGTCCTTGGGCATGTCTCATGTGGGTTCAATACATGTGAAAGTCTGTGGCAGAAATCCTAATGCATTTGAAAAGGTGGTAAGGTGCACAACACCTGCGTGCCGTTTCTGTTTTAGGTCCTCAGAAGTCACTGATATTTATTAGTGAAGCCTGGTAGATCCTCATTCAGGTTAGTGTGATTTTCAAGGTTTGAAGTAGTTGAAAACTGTGGTTACCAACAGTCTTTGATGAAACTTTGTCCATTTTCACAGCAAGAATGGGGAAGGTCATAAAGGGATTATTACTCTTGCATTTAACTCAGATGAACTGTTAGCTTTAAGAGCTATTAATAACCATCATTAGCTTCTTACTTATCCTTCGCTAGGAATAGCCTCATACTTACCTGCCTTAAGGGAGAGTTGCTCTATTGTTTGTGAGGAGCAACAGACTCTGACCTTTTGGAGGCTATCCTGCTGACAGTGATGTTTCCTAACATATCCAACAGGCAGCCCTCAGCACTTGTAGTGGAAATGAGGCAGTGTGGTTAAGGTGTTGTTCTGCTGTCATTCTGCGGCAGGATATTGCTTGTTTGAGAGGTCTGTGCCCCACAGCTTGTTTCTATAAGTTAGTATGGTGAGTGAAATTCCCTAACCAAAGCTTTTAGACTGCCCTTCTGAAAATATGACTAACATCTACACTGTGGCCACCTGTGCTGTGATTTCTGCAGATCTCATAGGCATGATCAGGTGTGAGTGGGAGATCATAGGATGCTAGTACAAACCACTTTGGGCACACAATGGCCTGGATGTGGGAAGTGATACTGAGTTCCTCTCAAAGAGCGTATAGCAAAGATCATATATTGCAAAAGCAGATAAATTTTCCAGTCACATTTAAACATCACATTATTTCACTGACTGAAACTCTTCTGTGCTCTGTTCTAGAGCAACTGCCTTCTTGTGTCTAAGTGCTGTTAAGTAATTATTGGCTGTTATGTGCTTAGCAGAGATTTTATAACAATCTTGTACATCTTCACGTGCTGTCTTGGCGGTACTATGACTACCTGATTTGTCTGGATGAAACTGTGGTGAAAGAAGTATATTGTGCTGCATCTTGCTAAACTTCTGCCTTCTTAGCGATCTCTTCCATTCTGTAACAGGAAAGATACTGTAGCATATTAACTCATACAAGCCATGTCTTACTGGAAAAGCAGGACTTTAAAAAAAGGAAGAAAAAAGGCAATAGATGCATTTGCAAGAATTTTTAATCACAGATCAGTAGTGTGATATAGTGGTGAATGCATTGTATTGTTGAATCCAGTGTAATGCCTTGAGAGGTATTAGACTGTTCTTCAGGTACAGAAGCACTCTCTGACCTCTTCAGTTTACTTTTTGGACTTTGAGCTGTGCCTGTGGGCTCTAACTGGCTGAACTTGATTGAAATGCTTGTGCATTTGTAAGGCAGCACGTGTGGCTTTGCTTGTCCATTGAACCAAACCAGCCATTAAGCAAACAGGCTGTGAATCCCCTGAGAGTTTCTCCCCTTATTATTTTTATACTGAGATTTATATGTTTTTGTATAGCTATGTACTATATTAACATTGTCTGGCATCTTTCCTTTATTAAATTCACTTTGTATAGAAACTGGTTAACTACGGAAGAATTTTTGTCCAAGTATCCTGTAACTCTTCTGTGGGAAGCAGATGTCTCATTTGCTGTACTGCTTATAGGTTTAGCCTCAAAGTGGAAATTGCAAAATCCTTTCCTGACAATATGAACTTTGGCTTTTACCTACCGTGTTTTTCGCCAGATCATAAAGTGCTTCTCGGAAAAAGTTGATCTCACACTTCCTGCTTTTTTGGAAAGTAGCAATTAGGCAAATTTTTGTTGACAGAACAGGCAACAGAAGCACATCATAGAAGCTGCAGGGAAAATGCTTCTTCTCCCATTATCTGTGACCAGGTAGGAACACTGACAATACCGTGGATGACGGAAGGCGGTTGTAACAGCCTTATGAATTGTAGCCCTGCAGTGACACTGTCATGCTGAGAGCAAGGTTTCCTTGACTGATTTCTGTACTGATTTCTGACATCTTCGTGTGTGTTTACATAGGAGCATGTGCTGAATGTGCTCCCACTCAGGTTACCTTCAACAGGTAAACAGTCTAGTGAGGAGCACTACAGGAAAATTGCTTGAGAAGTTGCTTAGCACCAGATCCCTCTCTTTCCTCCAGGAGTGCACTTGTCTGTGCTTCAACACCACCCTTCTTGTGATCTCTCCCTTTGGTTATTAGGAGAGACCTTCTTGTGCTTGTCATGATGGCTTAGCGGTCTTTTCAGCCAAGCCCTGCAGACATCAGGATGCTGTGTATCTCTTCACTACCACAGACACCTTGGTGTCTGGTGGCCTGAGGCACTTCTCCTGCACTCCCCATCGGCACATAGCACTCCTGCCATTCACTGCCAGCTTCAGGGCTTCTTCCTGCTCTCCCACAGGATGTTGGCAAGAGCACCACTGACCTCCCTCTTCAGCGTGCCACCTGGAAGGCTGACAAGTGCATCGAGTGCAGCCTGGCCCGGATTAAACCACTGGTCTGGAATTTGGGATTTGTCTCTTCCTGCCCACTAGGTAGTACTGGGCAAGTGCCTTTAGTGCTGATGCTGTCTTTCCTCCATCTGTAAAATGGGAAGACACTACTGACTGAAGCCTTGTAAAGGGTTTCAGGTCTACAAACAAAAGATGAGGAGCCAGAAACATTTGTCACCAGATCCTCTGAGGGACCCACTTTGACTGTGACCTTCCCAGATCTGCATGAATGTACTCTGCTCTTGTTGTGTCAAATGCAGGCTGAGAAGCTTGTCCTCTCCAGCCCTGCTCTCGGAAGCTGAATGCAGGAGCACATTGTTTCTCAGAAATGTTGATATCAGAGGAGTAAGAGAGGAAATGGGAAGTGGGAGGGAAGAGCTGGGGGGAGCTGCTCCTGCTTGAGCAGTTGTAACAAAGAAAGTCAGATCACACCATTTGATTCTCTGTTGTGTTTGTCTTGGAGTGTGTGCAGCATGTGTGAGTGAGGCGAGGAGCAGATGGCTTCTGAGTGGAAATGAATTATGGAAGTGCTTTCTGAAAGGGATTTGAAGGAGGAGAAAACCCTGAATTTAAAAATGCAGTAAACATTTCAGAAGCTAACAGCAGTTGATACAGCAGTGGAACTTTTTTTTTCATATACCAATGCTTTAGAAAAGAAACTATTGAAGTTTAAGATTTTGCTGTTTGCTTGTAATCAGACTCATACAGCCTCTGTCTTGATTATTTGTATGCTTATTGCATGTGAACTCCTTACTTTGGGTCTCAACACCAGAAACCTGTAGTTAATTATTATGATCTGTAGCTGTTGCATTAACCTAAATCTTTAAACCATCTCTCTGATATTAACACAGTCTGTCTAGTTTTCATTAGCAGTTCATGTCAACAAGCTGAGCGTAATTCTTAGAAAAACAAAATTTTGTAAAAGAAGTGCTGGCACTGTTTAATTGTGTGATAACTGAGTATATTTCCTTTGTGGTTTGTAGGTGTGTTTCTGTTTTGTGATCCTGGCATTTTTCTATCCTGGCAAAGTCATGCATGCTCATTTGCTTTCTAAGAACAGTGTGTCAGTCAGGATCCCACACTGAGCTGTATCTGCATATAAATGTCTATGTGAGTGCACAGTGATGCTGAAATCACTGCAGCTCCACAAAGACGCGGGTCAAGTCCCTAATCATACTTTTCAGGGATTCCCATCATCCAGTGGCTGTATGTTTCTTGAAAGTTATGCTATCAGACTTCCTGCAAACTGATTTTTAAAGCTCTGTTAATTAAAGGTAATTTCTGTAAAAGAAAGAGAGACTAGAAGTGCAGGGATATGTTTTTTTTCTCCTTCATGCTAAGCCTCATGCACTGGTGCTTGGTGAGTGTCTTCATTTCTTTATTTGGTTGAGTTTTGTATTGTTTGGGGATTTTTTTTTTCCCTATTAAGAAGAAAGACTAAAAATTCTGTGTGGGGGGAATGTAGTAGAGTAGCATCCTTATGGTATCTGTACTTCAGATTTTTCAAAGCTGTGTTTGACATTCAACTTGCTAATTTCCCATTATACTCCTTACCCCTATTTTCTAAAAAGGAATATGTAGCCTTAGATGAGCTCCTCTGAATTTAGGTAATTTTTTATAGCCTTTACACTGTTTATGAAGAAATCTTGCTGACAAGGGAAGAGGCCTTTGTGTTCTTTAGAAATTGCTTCTCTGCTCACTGCAGAAATCTAAGCAGTTAGGACTACAGCCTTCTGAGTCGGTAGTCCTCATACCTAGAAACAAAATCCACCTTTGGGATCCATTCAGCTTCTCTTGGTCCCAGAAGTGATGGTTACTCGTCTGCCTATGAACTTCTCTTTGCTGGTTATGTTGCTGCTGTTTTATAAAGTCATTTATGGAGATTTCATGATACCCACAAGTCAAAGTTTTTTTCTATTGCTGAACAATCCCAAATGCTTTTTTATAAGGTTAGTGGCTGGAATTCAGAACTTCATTTTCAAGAAGTTGAGAACTGAATTCTGCTGTTTTCAAAGTTAAAGGGAAGAATAGGATCATGTACTTGCCGATATTTAAGTTTATTTACAACCCAATTCCCTACTTTTATAAATAAGCACGCTTCGTGTTAGGGAAAATGAGTGAGAGTGGCCTTTTTGTAATTTTTTTTCATATCCTTTACTGTAGGATGTATCGTATTCCTTGTGAACCTGACAACAGGTGGCTTTGTGGATCATGTGGAGAATTGTCCTCAAATCTGCAGAATTTGGACTAGTTCTTGTGCTGCATGCACACTGTGTGCTCCCAGTGTACTCTTCAGGGGTGCAACGTGTGTGGTGCTCCTAGCAGCAGCAGTATGAAACCGAGCAACTAAATGTATTGAACGTTACGCAACTGCAAGCATGCATGTTTGCTTGGATATTCATATATGCAAAATCTGAGTGTTCAAACTGTTTTTTATATTTTTTTTAACATTAGAACATTTTCAGTAGTAAGTTTGTATCTTATGTTTTGGGTTTTTCAGAGACCTCATTATATTTATAACATACATCTTGCTTTTCTGTATGACCTCCTTGAATCTATATCAAAGGCGGTTGGGAGGTCCGGATTTTCAATGTGCCTCAATACCCTGAGGAAAAATTTGCATTACTTTGCACGTTAGCTAATTTCAGTCACTTTTACCATATTTGTCTCGGATCGTTTCTAGTTGTGCTGTGTTTACCCTTCATCCCAGCCTTCTTGGATAAACTTCACTATTGCCAGGAAGTGAGGCAACATATGATCAAATACCTTCCCCCAACACTCACTGTGTATTTCCACAAAATTGTCTGCTGCTCCAGGATCGACCAGATTCCTGGCCGCCTGAGGACACAAACAGGCATGTAACATCTAGTAGGGAGGTAGCTTGCAGAACAGGCAGTATATGGAAGAAGCCCTTGAAATGCTATGCTCAGCTCCGGTGTGCTTTTCAGTGTGTAGCTCAGTGGTGAGCTGGATAGGTGCAGAGGGCTGAGTTCCAAGTGCCACAGGGCCTGCTCAGAGGAGAGTAGTTCCCAAGTGGCAAGCGTAAGGGGAAGTGAGAAACCGGAAACTAAAAACACCTCCCCATGCCTAAGATCATAGCTCTTGGGAATGCTGATTAGTTGGTTGTAATCCCTATAAGCATGATTAAAGCTCACCTGATTCATGAGGCTGGTGAAGAAAATAGGTTCTGGAAGGAGAGGTTGTGTGCAGTAGAAGGATGTGCTGTGTCCTGCACTTTGGTTACAACAACCCCATGCAGTGCTACAGGCTTGGGGCAGAGTGGCTGGCAGCTGCACAGAGGAAAAGGATCTGGGAGTGCTAGCTGACAGCTGGCTGAACATAAGCTAGCAGTGTGCCTAGGTAACCAAGAAGGCCAGTGGCATCCTGTCTTGTATCAGAAAGAGTGTAGGTGATCATACCCCTGTACTCAGCTCTGGTGAGGCCACACCTTGAGTACTGTGCTTTTGGACCCCTCACTACAAAGAAAGATATCAAGGCCCTGAAGTGTGTCCAGAGAAGGGCAAAGAAGCTATGAAGAGTCCAGAGCACAACTGTAATGGAGAGCAGCTGAGGGAACTGGGATTGTTCAAACTGCAGAAGAGGAGGCTTAGACCTTACTGTCCTCTACAAAACCCTGAAAGGAGCTTGTGGTGAGGTGCGAGTCAGCCTCTTCTGGGTAGCAGAGATAGGATGAGAAGGAATGGCTTCAAGTTGTGCCAGGGGAGGTTCAGATAGGATTTTAGTGAAAAATTTCTTCTCCAAAAGAGTGGTTAATTATTGGAACAGGCTGCCCAGGGAGAATGGTGGAGGCACGGTCCTTTGGAGGTGTTCAGGCAACGTGGAGATGTGGTGCTGAGAAACACGGTTAGTGGGCATGGTGGGGTGGGTTGATGATTGGACTAGATGATCTCAGAGGTCTTCTCCAACCTTAATGATTCAGTGATTCTATGTATATTGATGCTCAGATGTGGACGTGTTTTCCTTGACCTTCCATTAGTCATAGGAATCTTTTTTGGAACAAAGTAGTTTGACCTCTCTTATGATGGTGGAGCTTTTCAAGAGCCACTGCACTAATCGATTTGTTTCTGTAGAGCTGGCAAAAGTGGACATTTTAGCTTGTCCGTGCTATACTGCAAATCTGTGTGGATTCAGGTTATTTCTTCAATGATTTTCAGAGCCAATGTATTAGTCTTTCCTCTCTAGTTATTTGAAAATAATAAATGACTTAAAATAATGGCATCCTGTGCTTCCATGCTATTTCAGGAGAGCTTTTCAGACAGTCAGAGGACTCCTTTCAGAGTTGGCTGCCAAGTCTGATCTGTTGTGAGGTATTTCCCGCACCAGGTTTGTACTCCTCCGCAGGAGGATGTTGACGTCTCTTAAAAAGTGGTAAAGATGCTTGCTAGAAACCAGAGGCAGGTACATAGCTCAAGTGCATTTTCTAGCATTTGGGGAGTAGTAAGGAGAGAGGAAGTTGTAGGTCCCACAGTTCAGTGCTGCCTTTTCAGGCCCTATATAAATGGGCATGTCTGCAAGTTCTCTGAGGCTCCATGGAAATAGGAGTCACACAAGGCAAGTTTTGTCGTATTACTCTTGCATGTGTTGATGTCAGATTTGACTATATAGTCCAGGGAAGTGACTAGTCTATTTTTTTAGTTTTTCTTTTTTCCTCCAATACTGTACTTTAAATGTCACAACCATATGCTGTTCAGAATTACAGATTGGCATTGAATTGTTTATGAGATTATCCTTTTTTAGGAATTAGAGACAGGAGCCCCAAAAAAGACAGTTTGAAAGCGTGGAGGCTGCATCTGCCTTTTTTTGAATGGCAAGTGATTAATTGATTTTTTTTTTTTTTTTTTCTTCATGAAAGCAGTCAAGGAACAGCCTTTTATCATAGATTACTAACTTTTCCTGAATTGAAGGCTTCAGAGAAGGAATGACTGGATACACAAAAACCACATCAGTCTTAAAGTTTTTTTCTAGTAATTGTCTATCTGTATATTTCCAGTCATTATTCTCAAGCAGTAGATGTGAGAGGAGGTGGTTTCTGGATTGATCAGTTTGAAAGAAGCAGTGTACATTTCCCTCAGCAATTTGTGTGTTTTTTGGCTTGAGATTTTATTCACAACATTTAGTTGACTCCGAAGAATGGGCATTGGTAAGGCTTCCCCCCCCCCCTCCCCCCCTCCTTTCCCTCCACCCTCCCCAGTCCTCTTTAGTTATGTTTATTGTACTGCAGAGAGCACGTTATTTGGGTAAAGATTGCAAGGCAGGCTTGTATGCAACCAAGTGAAACATTCACTAATTTTTGCATCTTAATTTCTCTGAGCTGGTTAATATAACGGCAGTTAAATAGATTCATTCCACATGAAATGCTGCAGTGTAACTTTTCCTTTGGCTGCCTACAAGCATTGTGTACTGCAGAGCCATTTGAGTTACTGAAACATCCACAGGCAGAAATGTTGAAGAGACCCCCCTGCATAGGATATTCTGTTCTTAGACACCAAGGTTAGGGCCCTTGGAAAAGGGAAGCACAGCTACTGAGTACCTGTAAGCTTTAAACCGTAGCTTTTTAAGTTAAGCACTTAAAAAGGAAGTGTTCATGGAAATGCTTGCAAATTAGAGCCTGTGTACTTCCAGTGTTATGTTGGGCTTAAACTCATATAACCATTATAGAACTGGTTCTGTTCTGTGATTAATATAAAAACCTTGACTGTTGTGCTTACATTGCTTCAAGTCACAATATAAAAAGTCTTGATCATCACATAATGATGACATCTGTTGTCTCACACAGAAGAGGGAGAGACATGCTGGAGTACAGATTTTTTTGTTGTATGAAATTTTTACTAGATAAAGTGGAGCATAGCTATATAAAATAAAATTATATTCAGGTATTTGTATATATTAATAATAAAAACCTGAAGTCTGTCAGGCCTTCCATCCCCAAACCCTTTCCCATTAGTTAGGCTGAGAATGCCTTGTTTTATTTTTGTGGTTCATTTGAAGTTTGTGATGTTGAAGGCCAGGAGAGATGGTCACATCTGACTTGCACTGACCTCTGTTACAGATGCAAGTAAGTCCTTAACTGTACAAGATGCACTATAGCCAAATCTCCAGCCTTGAGCTGAAGACAAGGGGGAGATGTTCTAGTTTGGTTAATAGTTTGTTTCCATGCCAACCAGCTTTAGTTTACAGAAACCACACCTGACTTCTATTTTCTGTGTTTTTAATTCTGAGTTTGTCCGGCTTCAGCTCCCAGCAGCTGGTTGTTGGTGCCTCTTTTTCTATTAATTGAAACGGGCTCTTCAGTGGTGCTCATGGACCACTCAACATATTGCAAACAAGTTAAGTCATCCTCTTTTTTAGAGAAACTTACAGATAAAGTTCTTAAATCTCTCCCAGTCTGCTTCCAGCAGCCTTGAAAATGCTTGGGGGCAGGGAAGGAAATCATTTCCTCCCATCTCTCTTGTTTGGAAGGAAAGACTGTGATAGTGGAGCTGAATACAAGTATCTCAATTGCAAGGAGAGCTGCACTTCTTTGCTGTCAGTGCTTTGCTGCTGCTGTTGTCCCTTAATTCTCCAGAGCTTCCCTTTGGTGGTGCTGCATTTCAGAGAGAAAGCTGATCTCTCTTTGCTGTAACATGGTGGCAAATTGCATTGATCAGGTTCTCGTCTCCAGTTGTCACCTTACTGCAACTTCCTAATTCTTTCACTGCACTGTTGCTTTGTGGGCTGAATTCTCTATAGCTTATAGTTGCAGTTGGTATCACTTGGACTTGCTCAAAGTAAAGCACAGTTTGAGTTAATTTTTTTCCCCCAAAAATCAATTTTGATTGCTTGATGTCTGCGAAGTGCCTGTCAGCCTCTTCATTTTTACCATGCTGCTAAGCTTTGACATCTGTAAATGTAGCTGGCAAAGACTTAAAGACTTTTCTATATTTTTTTTTAATTCATTTTCATATGATTATTGAAAATATTGACTAATGCCAGGCTTAATGCTAATCTTTTGGAACCAGTAGGAACATCTTCATTTGACTGTGTATTGACAAGGCCAACTTTGAATCTGCCAGGAATTTGCTCATAAGCATTTAGGCTTTCTATTAGTATTGCTTGACTTTTTTAGATGGAAAAATAACATCATTTAAGACAGTTGCAAATTTCTACTTGGTGAAACTAGCTGCATTCAAAACATTCATAGCTTAAAAGAAGGAAGTGGGGATCACTTGATAACACTTCCCCTCACCATCCTTATGTAAAGTCACTTATGCCTGTGACCAGCGAGTGCCCCTTTGCTCAGATGCAGAGCAATGACTTGAGCTAATTCAGAGCTTAGCTGTTTTACACCCTTTAAATAGGGTCATCAGGCATCCCAGAAGGCTTTTAGGAAATCAAGTCAAAGTCTCACAAAAAGTGGGGATCTGGACTGAATACAAATCAAGACAGACTTACTGGAAAGTATGAGTTTCACAAAAGCCTTGGACTCAATTACTCTTCTTTTTAAGGAGATATTCTTTACCTTGAATACAGCAAATCAAATCCTTTCATCTACCTTGGAAAATACTTCCAGTAACACTTATGGCTTCCTTGTAACTCTTGTCAAATGGAGCCTTATTAATTCATGCTGATAGTTGGAGAAAGCACTGTTCTTTTCCTATCTCGTAGTATTTGCAGATATCAGGGGATAGCACCTCATTAAAGCAAAGACTGCAAAAAACCACAGTGCTTTGTTTTACACTGGGCAACAATTGACTTGAGACTGTACTGTAGTTTGTGGAGTGTGAATGAGATGGAACAGTCCACCACTGCAGACATAGTAAAGGTGGGAGTTTCGGTGCTTTAGAAAAGACTACTAGGGAAAGTTATTGACAGACAAGAGGCTGGCAGACAAGCAGATGGGGAGAGCACATTTCCAGCAAAACAGTCCTCACTCCCTGTGGTGTCCCTGCTTCTGGAAGGCTTGTGGAGCAGTCAACACACGTGTTGGAACCTTCCTTTACACCGCTTATTCCATGGAATCTGAAGAAAAGTGTTGTTTGGAAAGATGCTTTTTAGTAATTATTAGAGTTAACTGATTAAAGTGCCTTTGCATTTTCTATTAATGAGGCTAGGGAGCAAGCAGGCAGGAGCTCAGGCACATCCTGAATGTTTGGGCTGCGCTGTTCCACTCCCAAGTGTTGGTTCCCACAGCAGTGAGTCTGTGCTGTGCTGTTTTGTTGTTTTTTTTTTTGTTTTTGTTTTTTAACCCCTCATCATCCATAAACTGTTTCCTTTTGAATGCAGATACAGCAAAAATCGTGAAACACTGCTGTTGCTTGTGGGTTCATGAACATTTTCACAACTCCCCCCACCTCCCCCACGTCAGGACTGGCGTCAGCTGCTTGCTGCCTAAAAACATTCTCTGTTGTAGCCCTCTGTTCTGCCCCTGAACTGCCAGCAGCCCTCCTGCTGACCCTACCCTCCAGATGGAGCTGTATTTAGGTCTCTGGGATTATTCAGGATGCCAGGGAAGCTTTCCACATACATTTCTCCAAGTTACTACCTGCCTGTAACTCTTGCTTGGGTTTACAACATGTAACCCTGATTTCACTGAGAGCTGGAACCTACCACAGCATTAAATACTTGTAAACAGTGTAGTAAAGCCTCTGGAAAGCCATCCCTCCATGAGATGGGCAGAACCGGTGGGGATGAAATGCCTGAGAGCACCTGGCAAAGCATCCAGGTGCTGCAAAGTGAGGAGCAGGCCCTGGGCCCAGCATCCCAGGAGCAGTGCAGATGCAGCCAGCTGCTGTTGGTGACCCTGGCGTCCCTGCCACATCCACAGGATGGTTTGGGAAAGCCAGCTGGACCACAGAGAGCAGACAGCTGAAGGCTTACTTCAGTCTTGCTACCTGTGATAAATCTGGCTGAGGCAGACAGCCTCCGGGGATTACAGGGTGAAGGGAAGCAGATGAGTTCAGCTGATTTTATGGCACTGCTGTTTTTTTCTGTTCAGTTATTGAGATGAGGAACTGTGAAGTCTGATGTTCTGACTTAGAACCAGGATTTTTGAGATGTTTAATGCAGAGCCCTGGCCCCAGGTCTGTTGCATCTGTTCTGTCAAAACCTTGTACAAGACTTAGGTGGATTTTAGCTATTGCTGGGTTTGAATCTATTTTTTTGTTTGTTTGTTTTTCCTTTCAGAAGAACTTGTGAGGAAGCTCTTGCAGTTCCTCTTTATAAGAAAGTTCTGGGTTTTGGTTTTTTTCTTAGATTTCTCAAATGTTTGTGAAAGTGTCCTAACTAGTTCCCACATGTGCGGTTTTGCTGGGCAGAACTTGTGTGCAGTCCGCCACTCTGAAGTCAGCTATACCTGCCAAGGCCAAAAAGCAGAACAAGGAGCCAAAGCTGTAGATGATGAGGGGAAGTTTGGCCTTTTCATTTCATGTTCAATCACCCGATTTTCTCTAATGTGAAGTGCTTTTTGTGTGTTTTTTTTTTCCTTCCATCTTTTAATCCTTTTTTAAAAAAGTTCTACAGGCAATATTGTTCTATTCCACTCTTGTTTTGTAGCTGCATTAATGACACCCACAGCACTTGGATAAGCACCTTCACGTTGCTCTGTAGAAGCATAATTTTGTGTCACAGTGACAAGTACTTGAATTGGGCACAAGCAGTAGACCCAAGTCAGCATGTGCTGCTGTCTTTCTGACGGCTGCATGGAAGCATCGGATTTTGTGTGGTATTTGTTAATGCTGGGTAAAGAGTTTGATTACTGATGCTAATTTCATTAAAAATAGATGTAAAATCCTCTCATTTTTCCACTATGAAATTCACATAGACTGGGAGAAACATCTGTTATATCAAAGTCTGTTAGCTCCTCAGTGTGTCCCCTGATTGCAGAAGCTCCTTCCAGCCTTGTTTATTTGGAAGTAGTTTTACATTGCATCTGTGCAGCCTACAGCATTTCATGAAAAAGAGAGAAGCCTCTCAACAAGTACCATTTCATGCAATTTCACAGGCAGGAAACACTTCCTGATATTTAGCATCTCCTTATTTCCTCTTTCCCTCTATTCCTCTTACCCTTGTGCCATCCACATTGGTTCTTCCTTTCCTTCCACCTTTGGTTTGGACCAAAGAATGTCCACCAGCTGGAAGCTGTAGGGTAGGCTTGAGGTTGGAGTAAGTGAGGCAGCAGCCCAGAAGATGGGGAGATGCTTGCAGGTGGCCCCTGCACTGCCCTCCAAGGCTGTGCAGCGACTCAGGCAGAAATATACCAAGTTAAAGATGCAAGATGAGCCGCCTCTGGATGATGACTGTTGTCTCCTAACCCATGATCAGGAAGGGTCAGAAAGGCTTCTTTGCTGGCTGAGATACACTGCAGAGAAACAACCGCGTTTCTATCGCTATCTCATGGATACTAAGTGCCTTTTTGTACTGCAGACTTCAGTTCAGAGTACTTTTTAATTATATTTTTTTTATTTCATTGCCGCCACTACCTATACATCAAAGAAGTTTGGATTGGCAGCGGAAATTTGGGCAAGGTCTGAGAAAAGGTTTTATAGGAAATGAGCAGATGGTCTACTAGAGAATTTCCCCGGGAGGTGGCAGTTATTTAAAAACGGGAGAAACTAAATAGACTGTACAAAATTTGACTGTAAAATGAACTGGCCAGCCAGTTGCTGAGTACTTAAGCAACATGATTCAGCTTGGCCTCTAGCATAAGCATGTAATGAAGTGATGTGTCTTTCAGCTGACACTGCACACATTATTTCAAGTTTCACCTAGTAAGTGCACATGAATGAAAGATGACTCTGCTCTGCACAGTTCTTGTTGTGGAGAGGCCTCCTGCATCTCTTCCTTCACAGCTGCAACATCATTGTTCAGGCATGCAAGAGAATGCTACAAAATGCTCATCGTTTTGAATAAAATGGAAAACTGCTCAACTGAACCCCTTTAATTTTTAAACTGATCTTTCTAGCCTCCTAAATATAAGAATCATAAGAAATCACAAGCTGTTTCAAAAATCCATTAATTCATAGCAATTTGGAGTTGTTTGCCGTGTGGCCTTATGCTTTCCATATATGATTCCAATTTTTTCCCCCCCAGTTCTGAAACACCTTGAAATTTGGGGTTTGTGTATGAGTGGATTTTTGATTAAATTTTTAGTGAATTGAAATGATTGTTTTAGAAAAATCTGTGTTCATTATCCTTTAAAAAGTTAGGAAAGTGCTTTTTTAAATTTAAATCTCTCTGGTAAAACATCATTTCCAACAGGAAGGTAGGACTGAATTTTCTCATGCTAAGTTTTAAATTGAAATACACAATGGAGAGAATTGTCTGAAATAATTAACAGCATTTAATTCCGCTTATGTTCATCCGTTTGTGCTCTGGTTTGTTTCTCCCAGAAATACACTGCTGCCAACCCAAGCTGTGGGAGTGGCCCCATGGGCCATGTGCATGCATGGCTCTGGGGCAGCCCTTTACTGTAACGCTGGAGCAGAATGTGATTAAACCGGATTTCTCTTCCAGCTTGCTGTGTTTAGAATCGTTTGAGTTGGGAGGGACCCTTAAAGGTCATCTCGTTCAACTCCCCTGCAATGAACAGGGCCTCCTATAGCTTGATCGTGTTCCTCAAAGACCCATTCAGTCTGACTGTGGATGTCTCCAAGGGTGGGACATCCACCACCTCTCTGGGACACCTGTGCCAGTGCCTCACCACCCTTATTAAAAAGAATTTTCTCTTTGTATCCAGTCTTAATCTCCTCTTTTTTAGTTTGAAACCATTTCCTCTTGTTCTATCATAACAGACCCTGCTCAAGAGTCTGTCCCCTTATTTCTTATCGACTGAGTTTAGAAACCAACCTTCATAACCTCTGACCTAACATTCTGGAATGCTGTAGTGATGTAGAAAAGGGCAAATGTTCTTAAGTAAGCCTTGATGGTATACAAAGCCTGACAACTGTATGTTAATGACAGATTTTTCTCCCTCCCCTCCAGTAATCCTGTTAGCCCCAGTAACTTAGAGCCTAAAAACAACCTCAGAACTAGACTCTAGTTTCCATGCCGTAAGCACAGATATTAAAGCAGACATCTAGAGTGTGAATTCATGGCAGTGCAGGTGTCCAGGCAGAAATTTTGACTGCAAAATCCTTGTTAGCAGTGATTCTGTGAGAAGCAGATACAGGTATCAGTCTGTGTGCCTGCAGGAGTCTGCAGGGCTGGCACTGGGAGAAGAAGATTCTGATGTTTAATCAAAATGCAGTATGAGAGTAGACAGGTTTTGGACCCTGCCATTGATAGAGCTAATCTTGCAGTTTAAATTTACCACTTGCTGGAATGTACGAAATCAAGTCAGGTACATAGAAGTGAGCAGACTATACCATTTCACAACTCAGAAGTGTGTTGCGCTCAGAATGATTAATTTCAGCTGTTTCATCTGCTACTGTCTGGTTATAGTGCAGGCTCTGAGTATGCCACATGACTGTTCTCTCTGACAAGGTGTATTCCTTTCGCCTTCCTTTGCAGAAACAGAAGATCTGTCTATAAAGCAGTTTTCCTGTCTCTATCGCGTTCAGCCCAATTGCTTAGCTGGTAGGATGTGATGTGAAAGACTGGGTTCATGCACAGACACTGCTTTTGGTGCATGATACATTAAGGCTACATTTCGTTTACAGGAAACTAACCACTTGAGAGAACCTTTGTAGTGTGTTGAGATGGCTCTGTCATTTGGACCGCAGCAGATAACTGATAAACAGATGCCAGATAACTTGTGTCTCTGGCAGAAATCAAAGCAAAACAAAACAGTTCGGGGAAATAGAATAGAATCTGTAAGTGGCATGCATTGACATATGCCTACTGCAGTAATTGCAAATGAAGTATTTGCAAATTAGTCCTGTATTTATTCAGTCTGGAAGGATATCGAAAAGTAAGTGATCTTTGTAGTTAGCTTGTGAAGTTGTAGTGATGAGTGGAATTTATTGCTCAAGAGAAGAACTGCATGAATTTATCTCCCATATTCTTCCACCCACAAAGTTCCCCTAAACAATTTGTTTTGTCTATAACAGCCAGCTGAACCTGTCAGCTACGGCAGGTTTTTTATTTACCACCTTCTTTCTGCAGTATTGTTTTCCAGTCTGTCCCATTCTTCCTCTGCCTTCAATGTTCATCTTTACGTGGCTCCTCTTATTCCCTTAGGAGTAAGAAACTTTAATTTCTGAACAACTGGCTGAATTTACTGGTATCGGATATTCTAGAGATATGGTCTTTTGATTACCATTTTTTCTTTGACTTCTAGCTGTGTGGACTTTCAATATTAGAATTCATAATATAATCACCAGATCTACTAATAAGTAGAGAAAAGAAAATGGATCTAGGAAGGACATCCTCCTTGCTCTTTGGATACGGGAAGAATCGCTATGCTTCACAGCACAAGAATTGCTAGGGATTGTTTTTGGGGAGCGGGGAGAGGTGGACATCAGCTGCAGTGACGAATGAGCTTTTCTGGGAGCTCGCATGCATTATTCATCACTCGCTCCTTTCATTTGGATCAGCTGGAGGAAGTAGTTAGTCTAGTTTGAGCTACACTAGTACTACATTTAAGGGGCTTAAACAAGCCCAGGCAAGTACAGAAGCAACTCTTTCTCTTCATCTGCAGGCAAATGTAGGGCAGTCAGCAGCTCTGCTTACACGGCTCCGTCTCTTTAGGCTGGCTAACAGGAGTCATGCAACCAAGGGAAGCTACGCTGGAGATACGTGCATGCATTCGTGCTGGAAAATGAAGCTTCAGGTAGGCAAATGCCTTGTCAGCAGAGTATTGTGGCTTGCAGTTTATTGTAGGAATGCTGTTGAGCCTTTCAGAATAAATATGCGTTAGAGCAGCCTCTTAGGAGAGGCTGCTGCAGGGACTCCTCTTTACAGTGCTCCGTGAGCAATCCCCTTGGTCTGGTACTTTGTTCCTTCCTAATTGTGGAGCTGCCTGTTTTTGTTGTCAAGCATCTTTCCTTCATTCATACTGTTATAAGCAGAGACAGCCTGCTGCATTTTGCTGGTAGTTTTTTGTTTGTTTGTTTGTTTGTTTCCTTCTGTTGCTGTATTTGGTGTTGGTTTGGGTTTGTTCGTTCGTTTTTAATTTAAGCTTGCTTTTTAATTGTGTATTAGCACTTTTATTTGGGGGGAGGTAACCATGAGAGGTTCTGCTGTCACACAGCTGGGTGTGATAAGCCTTAAGCTCCAATTGTGTCCTTTCAGAGTGTGTGCGTTTGAACGGATGCTGTATTTACTGCTTTTTTTCCCCTGAATAAAGATGCTTGAAAATTGGCCCTTGTGCTCTCAAAAGCTTGTCTGTATTTTCTAATGATATGAATTCTAAAAGAAATTGGTGTTTCTTTTCAGTATAAGCTTTGTGTATTTAAATCATCGTGACTCAAGCAGCACTATTTAGTTTAGTTTTAGACAAAGAAGGGGATTTTCCAAAACCTTATGGAACAATAACTCTTGAGATCCCTTCCAGCCCCTGCACTTCTGTGATTCTGTGATTCTCTAATAACAAAGGGTCTTTGTTCCATTCTGTGAGCATTATTTTCTCTGTAATGTGTGGGTTTGTGCATGCGTGAGAAAGGGAGGAATACAAGCATGTAATGCCATGTGGTAAGAATGTTCGAATGCTTTTTGTTTTGTGCGTCTGAAGTCTGTGTGCTACTGGCTGCTAAGCACACCGGTGCATGTGTGTCCTGCCTGCCCTGCCTGGGGATTTGGTTTGATTTAAGGGCAGCTTTTTATGGAGGTGTTTTGTTTGCTTCCGTTCAGAGATGGGTTGCTGAAAACTTGAAAGTGCAGAGACCGAAGGGCCGCTAGATAATTAGTACAGAACAATGTGCACTGTTGTGCACACAAGTCCTTTTCTTTTAAAAATTGCAGCTTAAGTCTGATTCACTGTTTAGTAAATAAGCTCTGCTGGTGACAGCAGAATTTGTCCGGCTTTATGTGAAATCTCTTACGGAGGAGATTAATGATCACGTGCTTTTGGTGAGGTTCAGTGTATGTTCCCTGGCAGTGTGTTTTCTTCCAAGACAACTTGACCACCTGAGCAGGACTTGCATGTCACTAAATATTGTATTCTTGAGCACATTTCTGTTCACCTTTTTGCTAACAGCTGGGAGGGACTATATCTTGTCACACGTGTGATCAGTCTGGTCTTGTTGGATGGGGCTCATCAATACTTGTGAGACTGCTATCAAATCCTGACTTCTTGAAAACTTGCTGTTCTCGGGGACTTAGTATGTTAAAGTTCTTGAAATGTATACATTGTGCATACAGTGAGAACTGATGTGTCACTTGAATTATGCAGGTGCTTCATTATTTTTGAAAGATGCGGAGGGGACAGTCTAGTGCTCTTTTTTAAAACATTGTGACCATTCCGTGCATAAATGCTTGTTTTGTGGAAATTCACAACCACAATTCTTTCTCTGACTTCTTGAGGTTTGTGGATTCCAGGCATTCAATTACTTGAAGTCAGTGGAGTGAAGAGGATTTGTGATTTCGCTATTTAAAACTAAAAGTTCCATTTTGTTTTACGTTGACAGCATATTTTATTGCTGCACTCCTTGGTTACACCTGTAGTCCCGAGTTACCTGCATTAGGGTGTAGGGAAGGAAGAGTTATTTCTACACTTTCACATGTAATGCTGGTGCATCAATAGTTTCTAGAAGCATCTTTGTTTGTTTTCTTCATTTTCAGCTATCAATGTTCAGATTTTGCCTGATTTTTATTTTCTAATAAATAATCAAGATTTACTACTGTCATTCTAGAACAAAATGGTAATTACAGCCTTATTGGCTCAGGGAGAACTCGAGAGTGTTTACCTCTGGCTTAGACTAGCTTGGGCCCAGAGAAGTGTGTCATTTGTGCCCTCTGAAAGTGCTCAGGTTTAAGCCTGTGCTGCAGAAATTGCTCAGAATCCTCCTGCAGCTGAGGCATAAGGGACCTGGATGGACTGTGATGCTGCAGACCATAAAACCTGCTTTGTGAGGAGAAGAGGTGACTTCATTGGCTTGCTGTTCTCTAATTCTGTCATTGTTATTAAGAATAACAATAATAAGATGAGGAGCTTTCACACATTTGGATCAGAATATCAGCAAAAGTTCCCAAAGTTCCAGTTTTAGACTCAAAATCAAGTCTTTAGTAGTACAGAATTAAACAACTTCTCTCTAAAGTGCTGGAGCTGCCCTTGGTGGGGCTGCAGAAGGCACGTCTCAGTATCTCACTCTAGTGCAGGAGGGTGAAGGGATGCTCCCCAGTCTTACATTTGCCTCTCAATAGTTTTTAAAGAACAGTCTTTGGATGAGGTGATTGTAGATTCACTCGACATCCAAGCTTGAAACTAACAAATACATTTCAGCACAGTTTGCAAATGTTAGTGTATGGTTGTTTGTGGCCTTGGACAGATACAACACAGTGAATTCAGATAGGCCAGTTGGGAGCTGCATACCTCTCTAAGTTTGACCACTGCAGAACTTTGCCAGGAGCTGCAGGCATTGTGCCTTTCGCGTGTTTCTGGAAGAATTTGTGTGAAGATAGTGAAGGCTGGTGGCTTGAAAGACACTGAGAACGTGGAAGTCAGGAAGGAATTGACAGTAGCTATTGCAGTTTGGTATTTGGGGAATCTGTTTGTTTTCTTGTCCTCCTCGTAGGATTGTCCTAGGGTATGTTTATCTAACCAAGTCCCTCCACTACAGGTATCTGAATCATTGGTGATGAAATCTTGTTTTCCTGCTCAATTGCAGGAGAGAGCTGTCTCCCATATGGAGAATAGTGTTCTCTTGGACCTGTTTGAACTAGATTCATGTCTCATGAATGATGATTATTCCAGAGAACTGACTCAAAGACCCAGATGGTCCCTTATGCTCACAATAGCAGGAATGCTTAAGTTGTCAACAAAGTCAAAATCGTAGTTAGAATTGAGAACACTAAAAATGCTGTTCCAGGTTAGACCAAAGCACTTTGTGGCATTATGCAAAAGTTTATGCTTGGGGATAAGAGTAAAAACAGGCATATAGTTGTGTGATATGTCTGAAAGTAGATATATCATCAAGCATTTAGAGATGCCTCCCCAGCCTTCCCAGTGACGCTTTCCCAATCCCCACTGATTTATAGCCAAAGGACTTCTCTGTATTTCTACTTCATAGTTCTTAGTAGATTTCTCTCCACTAATCTCTCCATTTTTTTGAACCCAAATAAAATATTAAGCATCTACAATCAGCTGGATCAGAGTCCCGTTGTTAATTATGGATTGTGAAAAAAATTATCTCTTCTTTTGTTTTGAATGGCTCATGTCATTGGATGGCCTCAATTCTTCTACTGGAGAGAAGAAGGATTGTTTCCTACTTGTTTCTCCATGACTACTGTGATTCTCAGTGTGTTCTGTCACATAGACTGCAATGGAAATCAGTTGGCCTCAATGTTAGAAGAGCATTTAGAGGACACAAGTAGTCAAGACTGTTTAGGTGAAGCTACAGAACAGAGCTAAACTTTTCCAAGTTAATACAGTATGGGTTTGCTGAGAAAAACAGGACCTCACAAAAAAAGAAAAAAATGTCTGGATCTTTAATAATCATAAATCTGTAAGGAACAGAGAGAATTTCAGATTATGTTGCTCGTGCTGCCACCTCTCCTTTTCAATGTCTTTTTGTGGCTTGCTCTCCTTCTCTTTCATGTGTTTTTCACATTAGCATTTAATTTTTGTTAGACATCACTTCTTCTGGATGTGTTGTTTTCACTCATGGATTCTTTTCACTTGTTGCTAAAGCTGCACACTTCTTTTTATGGTTACATTTACTAAAAATATTCTTTTGTAACATATCTTAGAATCCATGTGTTTCTTTCTTAGCAACATTCCTTTCTCATCTGGTTGCTATATGTGGATGACAGACAAAGATCATGATCAGGGACTTTATTACCTTGATTTCAAGCTCACCAAATAACAAATGTTGCTAGATGCATATGCTTGTTGGCTGTTACAGATGTGTGGGAACCTTGTTTACTTTCAGCATAGATGATCAATCACAGCCAAGCCATCAGTGCCTTGCCAGTGCTCTTGGGAACTAAGATTTAGTGACTTCGATGAGTTAAAGTGGCAGCCTGAAGACTGTTGTGGATTTTTTCTACTGCCCCTATGATGAAAACTTGTGAGATTCGTATCACCTACTACTCTCGTTTAAGTCATTTGGTTTCATGCAAGGCCAATTGCACAATGGGTTTGAAGGAAATAGTAATTGTCTTCCCTGGTATGGCTTCACAGTGCTTTCTTTATGAGGATAGCTCTGAGAAAATCAGAAGGACCCAACTACACAGGCGTGGATTTCTTTTATTTTTCCTTATCTGCTTCATCTCTTACCTTTCTCCATAAGCCATTGTTGAGGGACTGCATGCCAGCACAGGATGCCTCCAGGCTATTGGCAGGGCGCTAACCTCAAACAGATAGCCGAGCCTCTGTGAAGGGCAGCCTCATTTGGTGAAAAAAATCCTAAATTTCAGTCCTACTAATGAAAATGGTGATACTTGCTTAAAAATAAAAACTGTATGTATTGTTGCTTCTTCCTGAGATTAAGCACTTCTAAAAGCATAATTTAAACAGCCTTACTGAAATTGAAATGATTATATTAAAAGAAATGGTAATTGTATCTCAGGAGTGAGCATGGCAGTACAAGACCCATGCATCTACCCTGCATATAACTGAAAGAAAGCTGGTGAAGATCAAGGTACCTTTGTTATTTATCTTTTTTTTCTTCAAATGCTTGAAACATGCATTTTTAATATGTTTCCTGTCTTTTGCAGTTACTAGGCAATATTGCTGACTTATTTTTATCATGTGTATTTTGGTGCACTCAACCTCTGTGATTGTGGATGTGCTCGTACTTGTTTTTATGTCTTAAATAAATTTTATGACTTCGAAATTTGAGACGTATTTTGTATGTATCAGAGGTTCACAATGTTGAGCTGTTGTAAAGAGTGGGGAACAGTTTAACTCCTATGTACTACATCCAGCAGTACTTCAGTGGCATTTCAGTGACTTGAATTGGCGTATACCTATTAAACCTTATCCTAGGTTCTAATCTGTGGAGATACTGGAATCTTTTCATTTTAGCGAGCTAAAGTTCACCAGTGGTAGATTGTTGTAGTTCACATGAGAAAGATGGCACTGAAGTAGCGGGGAAGTATTGGGAAGGGGAAGAAATGACTTTAAAATGTTCTACCAGGCCTGGTTTCTGCACCTTCGTGGGCAGGGAGGTTGCAGTCGACACAGATTTTTGTACTTCTCTTGTTTGAGGGCTGCTTTTCTTTCTTCTTAGCTAATTTAATGTCAGGCTAATCTAGCATAACAGGAAGCTCACTCAAAACAACCCATTTAAGCTCCCTTATGTTGACCTTGATGGTTGGCTGGTCTTCATACTGAGACATTTTGTGGTTACTACACTCTGTTACTTTTTTCTCTTGATGTTAGGTTAATAGTTCTCTTTGAATATTTTTTGCCATTCCATCTGGCTTCTTTTAATAGCCAGTTTTGTTGGGGTTCTTTTTGTTATCAGTTTCTCTTTTGCTGTCTAATGGAAAATTAGCATTTTATGACTCACTTGGGTGCTTGTTTTGTCTTGATTGTCATTGATTGGTTAGCATTATGGCTTTGAAACACAATAACTGTTCTCCAAGGAAGTGTTTGCTTGTCTCAAAGGGGTCAGATTGGTTTGAAAAACCAGATGCAATACCTTAGGCTATTCGAGGCACCAGTTCTGCTTTCAAATCCAGGCTGGGCCATCATTGTTGTAGTAGCAATCTTTGTGCTTTATTAAGGAACCATGCTTTTGCTAAAACATTTTTGTAATATTTTCTTGTCTCATAATTGTGCACCCACTCCAATTTACATGAGAACATCAACTACACACTGTTATCCTAAAAATAACCTTTGTTTCAAGTCAAGTTAATCTCCTGACTTCTGTTAGCTTCCCATTTCCCAGGTTACAGTCCCAGATACCAGAGTAGGAGTTGACTCGCTGTCTGCTTTGTAGCTGATGTAGCTTTTACAATTGGACAGAAGCTCTTAAGTTAAGAAAGGATGAGCAGAGCTGCAGTCAGCATCCCTGAAATGGCTTATTGAGAATGGAAAAGCTTGAGAGATGCTGGCCTCAGAGATGAAACTGTTCACAAGTGAACCTCTTGATATTCACCAACCTTGAAGTAATGAACTTTGGTGACACACAATTGTTGCTATACTGTCATTGCCACATAGACATTTTGGCTAAACAGCTTGCCCCCATTGACCAGCTGGTTCAGGCTGCCTGTGTATTTCAACTGGAAGCATTTTCACACTGGTAAGACTTTTTATCCTTTTCTTATGATTCTAAAAGTGAGGGAGCTAAAAAACTGACTTCTGAGATTCACAATTTAACATGAAACTAATACTGGCTGCACAGTACAGGGAGTTTTGTGTAAGTTCCTGTTATGCCATAATTTTTCCTGCCATACCTGTGATGTTTAAGCAAGTTAGTCTTATCCCAGTTCTTTATTACACACTGGGCATTTTCTTTTCTGCCCAGAATTGCTGTTAAATGCAAAGGAGAAGTGAAAGACACCGGGGCCCTGGAGTGTGTCCAAAGAAAGGCAAAGAAGCTGTAAAGGATCACAGTTGTTATAGGGAGCAGCTGAGGAACTGGGATGGTTCAGTATGAAGAAGAGGAAGCTCAGGGGAGTCCTTATTGCCCTCTACAACTACCTGAAAGGAGGTTGTAGCAAGGTGAGTGTCAGAGGTCTCTTTTCCCAGGCAACAGCATTAAGATGAGACCTAATGGCTTAAATTTGTACCAGAGCAGGTTTGGGTTGGATGTTAGGAAAAACGACTTCTCAGGATGAGCAATGAGGCACTGGTGCAGGCTGAGGTGGTGGAGTCACCATCCCTGGAGGTGTTCAAGAAATGTGTAGATGTAGCACTGAGAGACATGGGTAGTGGGCATGGTGGGGGTGGGTTGATGGTTGGAGTAGGTATTCTTAGAGGTCTTTTCCAACCTTAATGGTTCTGTAGTTCTAGGAGTGAAGTCAGGACCTATCCAATTCTTAAGTAAATTAGCCTTCACTTACATGTAACCTAGAATAAGAATTCTGTCATTACAAGCTGAGTTGCTTTTATAAACCTCTCTTCTGTTTCCCTCAGATATACTGGGGCAAACCTTTCTAAAGGTAAAATTGAGGCTATCTCCAGGATATCTTATGTACAGAACCAGTCTAAGTCACTCTAGCTCTCCTGGGTGGAGAGAAGCAGGGCTAAAGAAATATTGGTGGTAATTTAAGAAGCAAAATAAAGGTAGCCTTTGAAAAATACTAGTAGAAAAAAAGCTAAATTAATATAATCCTATTAAAAAGTCGAACTAGATACATGCAGTGTTATTCTGGCCCAAGAACAGACTTTTTTTCCTCTTTTTTTTTTTTTTTAAAGGGGAGGGAGTATTTTGTTTTGTTTTTTTTTAAGGCATTTTAATGTGTTAATCGATGAACTAAGGAACTTTGATGCATATTCCAGAAACTCATTCTGGAAGAGTGGTGGGAGCTGGGATTCTCTTGCTAAAGGATTCCTGAAAAGCAATAGCTATAGGATGGATATTAATGTTCCCACTTTTGTAGTCCATTATCTTGAAAGTGGGCAAAATACAGGAGGGACAAGGACATTCTTTGGGTGGGAAGAGTTGGAAAGGGAGTTACAGATTCTTTGTTATTAGATATTTTCCCCTAGCCCATGAAGAATAATATGAAGCAGGCCTTTGAGCCCACTTTTCTTTGGTGCTTCAAACCATTAATAGTTTCTGCAACTTGTCTTTCATCAGAAGATCTACATTTTTCATCCAAAATTGACGAAAACAGAAATTCTCGTCTTCTTGCCCTTAAAAAGAAACAACAGAGAGGGCAATTGTTTTCTTTGTTATTCTCCTTAGTTGTATTGCAGGCTATCTTGCTTATTACTTGCTCTATCCTCCCTTCACCTTTTGCTTTTTTTTTTTTTTTTTTTTTTTTTAATTATTTAAGAGCTCATGTAGCAGCTGCTTTTGATTTGTGGAAGCAGAAGCGGAAGCATTCTCGCATATCTGACTCCAGGGAAGAAGTTAACATACTTTTCACCAAGAGGAAAAGAAGGATGAATACAGTTATATTTGAAATGAAAACAGATCATCTGCAACATCAAGAAGTCTGAATTTAACAAAGAGAAAGCATAACGTTCTGAAGAGCAGTGGGAAGAGAATTTAAGGATGTTCATTTTAGTGCTAGCATTTTTGCAAGTTGTCCTCCGTAACAGAGGCTTCTTTACCATTTACAGACATGAGCCAGCTTTATAGTCAGCACTTTTCTGGAGTGAAAATATCCTATGCCGTTCTTTTCAAATGGAAAAACAGATTTGCGAAAGTTTTGTATCAAAGGCCATAAATATCCGAGCAAGGAATACATATCCTGCATCCCAAGCCTGTGGCTCAGTGGTCATCCTAAATTTTGCTCTTATTCTAGGATGCTGTCAGTTATACAAATAAGATCAACTGCCCCATCCTTGCCATTCAGCGGTCACTGCAGGACGTCTCTTGTAAGAGAGCTTCTTGGGCTTGTACTGTACTGCGTCCTTTGGGATTCGGCCCTGTTCAGTTCAAGATTTTTCTCCATTAAATTAGACAAAAATGCAGGTTGTAGGTTTATCTACATATTATACACATGTATGAATATATACATGTAGACATATATATCTGCATTTATTTTAATGCATTTGACATTCAATGCGCCTGGCTGCTTTTACTCATATCTAGTACACTGATGTCCATCCTTCTCCAGTGTTTGTTGTCTGATTGCTGTAGTCATCTTTGTATTATATTTATTGGCTCATTAGCTTTCTGAAGGAGCTCCAGCCTTTCGCCACATTTTAAAATGTTTATCACCACAGAGACCTGCTCTTGAATTCTGTTCTTTCTTGAAAACATCAGCTGAATTTGGCACAGTGTTCTGACTTTTAAATGGCATCTAGATAGGATGTCCCAGTCCTGCTTGGAACCCTCTGGTGTTTGTAACTCTTGTTAGTGCATTTAACTCCATATCTTTCAGGGAACAAAAATCCTGCTGTGATAGTATTTGTTAGAAGAGTGTATTTAACTGGAAGCCAAATCTAATGCTTCACCTCTGGGGGCTGTTGGCTGGCATAAAATAAAATCCTCTTGGATTTAAAAATGATTACAGTCATTTTTGCTAAAGCTTGCAGGACTTCCCTTGTACCCAGGATTAGATCAGCTGTGTTTCTATCCATTCTAGTTTCTTGATATAGAAGCCTCCAAGAAGTATTTCCAGATTAGTTTCCTATTGTGATAGGAAATGATGCAGAAAAACCAATACAGATAGTACAAAGGTGGGAGAAAACAGCTGATTCACGTGGTCAAAGCTGCAGCTAAGAAATAAGGGTGATAGAAAGCATGAGTAGACAGAGAAAAAGCAAGTATGATATGGGATAAGATGGTGTGGGGACAGTGGAGGAGGCTGAAGGTGCAATTGATGTGATCCCTGGTTCTTTTGTTTTTTTGCTTGCTGAATCTCATTGCTGTGGAATGATACAAAACGATGCTTACTTGCAGGCAGTGTTTATGTGTGGGCTTTGCTGTTTCTCACCCTGTCACTCTCAGAAGCAGCTCCTATCTTTTAATCCCCTTAAGCCTCTAGTCTCTCACCAAAACACATCCCTCCTGAAATGTAATCCTCTTACTTCAGTTCCATGGTTACAGTACTTATGTGTGTGTGCTTAGGAGCATGGGCAGCAAGGTTTCTTTCTGCCAAAGGCTAAAAAGATCAAAATATCAACATGCCAGGATCTTCCAAAGAACTGTTACCTAAAGTAGCATGTGTTAGTCTTGATCCTAACTCCCAATTTTTTTAAAAACCCTTTAGTTGCCTTATGCTGTGGTGCCATGATAGGTTTTTCTCATGAGTTATCAAACTTAGAAATCCAAAGGTCATTCACTGCACAGCCAGGAATGTGCAAGGAGGATTGAGGACCACATTTACAAGTAAATGGGACCTGACAGTAAAGGAGGAAGACTGGATGAATGTTCCTCCAGCTTCACGCAAGAGCTTACTGAAATGTAGCTGTGCTTTACCAGATGGCAGCTCTTCAGGTAGATCACAAAGTCTGATAGTCCACATGAAAATCAGTGCACTGACAAATTCCAGGTTGGAGAGTCATGTTCTACTACTGCAAAAAATGGAAAGGTAAGATCTCAATGATGGTTTCCTTGCCCTGGCACACTGAATGTGAAACTTACCCTGTATAAAAGTATTGTGCAAAAACATGTGCAGTGTTGAGCCATATGAGAGAATCTCTGCATGTCAGTGTAGGACAAGAAAGGCTGAATTTCTGAGGGCAATATAATTTCTGCTTACCTCAGGTTTCTCGTCTGCCTATTGATGATCACATTTGCCTACTGCAGGATACCGGTGTAGAACATCAGCAGTGTATGCTGCAAGTGTCTGTAAATTGCCAAGTGGCCACATCATTTCCCTCTTACAGTTTGTGTTGACTTCTTATTTTGAGCTGCTGCCTAATGCTGTTGAGCACTAACCAACTGAGGTAATCCACTTTGAATAGACAATAGTGGTTTATAGGAAAGATGTTAAACGAGAAATATAGAATCATAGAATCACCAAGGTTGGAAAAGACATAAAAGATCACCCAGTCCAACCGTTCACCTATTCCCAATAGCTCCTACTAAACCATGTCCCTCAACACAACATCCAGTCTTTCCTTGAACACCCCCAGGCTCGGTGACTCCACCACCTCCCTGGGCAGTCCGTTCCAGTGCCTGACCACCCTTTCTGAAAAGTAATACTTCCTAACGTCCAGCCTGAATCTCCCCTGCCGTAGCTTGAAGCCATTCCCCCTGGTCCTATCACTAATGACACGAGAGAAGAGGCCGACCCCCAGCTCACTACAACCTCCTTTCAGGAAGTTATAGAGAGCAATGAGGTCTCCCCTGAGCCTCCTCTTCTCCAGGCTGACCATTCCCAGCTCCTTCAGCCTCTCCTCATATGGCCTGTGTTCCAGACCCCTCACCAGCACAAATATGTTCATTTTGTGCTAAAGTTTCATGCCTGTGATACAGCCTTATTTTCAGTGATGGTTTGAGTGTGTTACTTAAATGTACATTTGTCTTATGAGAGGTTCTACCACTTTTACATGCTCTTCTCAGTATGCTGCACTCTGTCCTCCAAGGTACTAGTAGAGATGTTATTAAGAAACCTCAGAAGTGTTACTTTTTTTCTTTATTGTGTTCTTAAAGTGCTGCTTTTGTAATTTAGCATTCTGCTGCACTATGTTATCTTTTGCATTTTCAAAAGTAAGAGGAATCAGAAATAGATGTTTTAAAGAGGAAAAAAAACCCAGAAGTTCTACTTCTGGATCAGAACCTTGTTGTAATGGGATAAGCAAGCACTGTCAATGTGATCCCTGGGGCATAAAATCATACAATCCAAGGATCCTTCCCTTTGAGTGAATCCTCTCTGCTGGACTCCGGAGACTATGGGGAGCTCTTTCTTCTATCATTTTAGCCTCTCATCAGCTCCATTATAATGTAGAGCCTAAGAGAAAATGTTGCCTCCCCAGAGGTCTGGCTTTACAGGTATTTCTGTATGCCTTCTGAAAATATATAATCATGTAGCAATTCTCTGAGGTTTTTTAAAAGTGAGTTTTAAAAACTACAAAATGTATTTTTGATAAAATCTGTTATCTTCTGAAGCACCCACAGATTTCATAGCTATGCAATATTATTTCCACAGATAATGAACATGTACAGCAATGAACAAAGGGAAGAAGAGAAGTGAGTTTTTTAAATCCAGCTTTGGTGGGGGTAATTTTAAAAGCTGTTTGACAGAAGCAAATCAAATAAGCTAATACACTTTTTCTGAAACCTTTGATGCAATTTCCTGTGACAAAAACTGCCCTAGCTCAAAGCTGTAGGGAATGAAGGACAGGAGATTTACTGTGAATATGGGACTTATTTATAAACCTTTCCCCTTGGGAAACAAACTTTAGAGAATGCCATGTCAGCACATGCAAGAATGCAGCGCAGTCTCCAATAGGTCAGGCAGTGTTCTGACAGCTGCAGCTTATTTTCTGTTTCATATGCATAAATGCGAGAGACAGAGCAACCCAGTGAAGTGAATTGTTTAACACTACTGACATAATATTGGTATTTTTCAGCTGATGTGCATGTCCTTCTGTAAAAATTTCTAAAACCAAGCAGGATTTTACTGGAACTGGTGCATGAGAGTTGAGGAAAGAAAATGAGTGAGTGTCATCAGAGAAGTGGAAAAGCTTCTGTTTCAATAGGCTAATGGCCCTGAGATTTTATTTTAGCAGAAAATGCAGGCGTTCCCAGGACTGCAGTGATAAATTTAGTTCTTGTACAGCTGCTGGCATTCAGCTTCAGGCACACAAAAACTTCAGCCCTCCTGTTAGACTGTGGCTGCTGTAAAGGTTCCCAGCCAGGTGAAGAGCTGTACTCTTTGGAGGGCTCTTCTGCAGCCAGGAAGTCTTGTTAGTCTCCCCTCTGATTGCCTCTGATGCTCTTCCACTGTAATCTGACACAATTTTAGGATGAGAGTGATGAATGTGACAGCCCTGAACGGGAGTGTGCTTGGAGGTGCTCTGAGCACCTTGCTCAGTGTTCACACCACCTGCTCCTAAAACATCATTCTTTTTCTTGCTGTTTTCTGGCCATTGTGTTGTCAGCCCTACTTCACTGGGCTCATCCCTGCTTTATTCAGCTTGCACAGCTCCATTGGCTGCATGTTGCTCGGTGTTAGCACTGCCCAGTGCCGTCTTCCTGCATGGGGTTCCTACTTCTCCCTGCTGAACATCAAGCAAAGGTATATATATCCATGTGCAGGGGGAATGTGTTTTTGTAGGAAGCTTTTATTGCAATTTCTTTTTTTTCTCTGTTTCTCATGCTGTAAGACAAGTCAGTGTTTTTATAAATTCTCTAGGTCCCAATCTGCTAAAGTGTGCCTAACACGAGTTGCAGTTCCTGAAATAGTTTTTTAGGATTAGGATGTATGTTGTGCTCAGTCTGAGTCTCCCTGAACCCACTGGGATTTCTTGTTGGCTACAGTGGGGCCGCAATAGCTACACAGAGAGCTGGTTTATTGCTTCCTCCAGGAAATAATGGTAGATAAGATCAAGCAAGGTCAGTGACTTAGCCTGCAGTAACTGGCTTGCATCTCCTGCTTCTGGGTGTTCTTCTGAAGATGTGGGACACAGCTCTGAAGGTACCTTGCTTAGCTACATGTATTTTCTTCACTTGATTGGAAGAAAAAGTAAATAAATGATGTGCTGCTTCAACTGTCCACGTATAAAGGCTTTTCTATGTTGTATTTGTGCATTTCTGCCCTATCTGCTGTTCTCCTGAGAGGCTGATCTCCTGATGTGATTGATTTCTTGGTGGAATTCCCCCAACTTCTAAAAAGTCAGGATTTATTCTCTAGATACCATATGCAAAAGCCATTGATTTACCCTTGGCTTTTGTACTATTTCAGTATTCATTTCCACTCAATCCTTTTCTGTGTTGGCATTTTGTTGGCATTGTTGACTGCTGTTATATTTTGAAGACAGAAAAGATCTGGTAAGGTCTCCTTTTCAAGAAGCACTACTGCTGAATACAGAACTAAAACAGATGCCCCTGTCAGAATGGGGCTGATCATTTTGCTTTTCATGTCTTTGTGGAAGATTTTCCCATTATCCTCTTTGGCCATACCATCTTTTTTTTTTTTTTTTTTTTTTTCCTTTAGTAACTTCTTTAAATAAAAAGTTAAAATTATCATCCTAAGCTAGCATAAATCTGTAGGATTTTGTTTTCAGCCTGTTTTCCTACTCAGAAGAGATTAGTATAAGAGGAGGCAAAGTATCAAAAATTTAAAGAATTTAAATATCCTGAATGCTTGTCTTCCCTCAAAAAAATTTCTGTAATCAATTTTCATTTGTGAGCATAAGCTATTGTGACAGACACAGTAGAGAAGGTGGGAACATGATGTATGCATATTGCACTGATCAATATCTGTATACTGGATCACATCAGCTGTTAGGTGGACAGATAAATGCTAAATTCTGCTCCTGTATCAGGGATGCACTTAATTAGTGATATACAGGAAAGAAAAACAGAACATGTTAAATTTCTGCTTCAGTGCTTTCCCGTTGTCCTTTTCATTCTTTTCCCTTTGCTGTCTCAGATGTGTAGTGCTGTACTCTCCCTGTGCCTGCTGTATGGGTGGAAGGTAACCAGAGCCAGCAGGATTTACTCCTATAAGTAACAGATCCTAAGCATTCCTTGCATCACTGAGTGCCAAAATATTTTGCAGATGAACAATGCAGTATTTCTTAGTTTCACAGTTTCTGAAACTTGTTTGTTTGTGACTCTTGGGAACTCAGCAATCTCAGTTCCCTTAAAGTTAGTAAACATGTTGATCTTTAAAGTGAAACACCCTGACTGTGGCTTTGAAGTAAATGACTACAGATTTTTAGGCTACAGGAGTAAGTACATTTAGAGCATATTAAATCCCCAATGTTTAGGGATTTTGCAGTGTTTACCACTGTGCCAATGGGAATTTGACAGTAAGAAATGATGTGGCTTGAGTCACTGTTTCACAGACAGGACTGTTGGCAAAGGGAGGTGCTCAGGAATGGTGTGCTGCCAGGGCTTTTCCTCTGCCTGCTCCTGGGTCGCTTCCTAATAGCATGCATGTCAAAGACCCACATGAGACCAGCTGCACTCTTAGCTTACACGTATTTCCTCTCAGAGCAGTGTTTTCCATCACTTAGGTTGGTTTACTTATGGAAGGACAGCAGAATGTATTGCTTCTTTTTAGATATTACTCCGTGTACTCTCTCACCTTACAGTTTATTTTTGTTAAAAACAATGTTTTAAAACTCTCCAGAACATCACAGCTCACATTTTTACAAGGATCTTGCTCTAACTGGTTCGGCTGTGTAACTTTAATGAGTTATCTGGAACCTGATTCCTCATTTAGCTAAATTTGTGTGGTTGTTTAATACTGAGTTTTAAATGCTGTGCGTCAGAATAATTTGCAATTTGCACAGTTAAAAATGGGAGGATGAAATCTGAGGCAAAACCACACTGGTATGCAGTGAGTGGGTATTGCTAAATAGTGCTGATACTTATTGGTACTCTTTCAAGAGCTTTTTTGTCATTTTACTTTGATGGTATCATGTTAAATGTTACTAAAAATACACTGAATGCTTTCCCAGTGTCACTTTGGGAGATTCCACAGGATTAGCAAACTGTGCAACCAAGTACAAGGGACATGTGATAGCATGCAGTCTGTTCTTTCTGTAGACAGCTGAATGTGCAAGTTGTGTAGACACTGAGAAAGTCCGGCTCCACCGAGAGTTATCTGGGCTGCAGGCTTCCGATGTCTGTTAGCAGCTTGAGAAATTCCAAATTACCAGTTGCCCAGAGGGAGTTTTAATCTGTGAATGTTTAAAATAGTCAATTGCTTTGGCATGTTGACATGTGTAGTGTACCATGAGAATTCCAGCAGTTGCATTAAATGCATTTACTCTACAAAAGAGAGAATGTTATTCCTATTAATCTGTTCATAATTGCTGGCTTACTTGTTCATAGCCTTCTTTCTGCTGTTAAACACATAAAATGGTTTGAAATGGCATTTTCACACAGGTAAGCTTCATGCATGCTGCTTCCATTACCAAGAAAGTTGTATGGTTTTGAATAATGACCTTTGTAGTTCATATAATTTGTTCACCAAGGAAAGGATTCATCTTTATGTGTTGCAGCCATAGGTGTGCATCCATTTTAGGTTGTCTGGCAACAGCAAGATAAGAACTTCCATAGAACATCTTAGATGCCAAAGTCTTTGCAGTTTGCTTTTTGTTACAAATTGGGCACATGGCACATGAATATGTAAGTGTGCAAATGGATGCAATGTTAGTGAAATGTGCCAGGCAGATGGTTTTATACAGAAAGAAAAGCTTGCATTTGCAGGCCTGGCAGCCCCAGCTCAGTAGAAGTACTGTCTGGAGGTAGATACTATGAACAAGCAGAGATGCAAGGCTCAGATGTAGTTACTATTCTTTGATTAGATGTCTTTACCTGTCCTTGCCTGACTCTTCTAGCTGCATGCTCATTGATGAACCTTGATGATATATAGAGTTATTTTGTGGATAAAACATTGAAAGGAATAAAATCCAAGACATTTGCAAAGTGCTGGCTTTATAACCGTTAGTATATTGCTCTTCTATAAGGCCCCTTGACTGCCAAAGGAATACAGACCACATTCACTTGATATGATGCTAAATAGCATTTCCTGCTGAAATAATGAAATGCTGGGTTCTGTCAGTGACAGAACCTTTGTATTTTAACAATCCAATGATGCTGAGAGACAAAGAAAGTAATTGACAAAGCCATTTCCCATTTTTTCCCCTTATACAAGTCACTCTGGACAATTAAGTGCACGTACTGATACTGTCAACAATTACAACCTCCCTGCCCGAACTAAAAGCATATGTTCTTTTCACTTCCTACATTTCAGGTATAGAATTGCAGTACAAGATTTGCATAAGCACTGAGAAGAGGTTGTTTGGAAATCTGATCACAGTTATGAAACCTGAAACAATACCTGGGTGTGTGTGGCTGCATGTCTGCAGAGCAGCCGAGCGTTTGTGCTCTCATGGTGGGGCTCAGGAAGAACCAAGTTTCACTCTGCACCGACTTTTAGCTACACGTGGCAGCTCAATCCTGAGTAATACAGAAACAAAATCCAACCATTTCACCAGGGTATTTTTCTCTTCCTTCCATCCTGGCAGGGACATGCAAGTCATGTTTGTTCAGGGTGCCCTCTTGGTAAGGCTGCATTAACACTGAGTTTGGAGGCAGGGTGGTGTACTACCTTTGTTTTGTGAGTGCATGAGAGCACTTCTGACTACCAGAACTGCTGCCAATGGATTGACAGCACCCTTGGCTCAGGCACTAGGAACTGGTGATTTGGGGTTCACGTGGCTGTGAGAGTTACAGAGCTGTTGTATTTAGTGGAAAAGGGGTATTTTTGGTAGGGAAGCAAGGATAAAATAACTTGAAGTTCTGAATATGGAAGGCTAAGGTGAGTGGGAGGGTGAAAGGGAGGTGTCAACTGGGAGATCTCTGAATTGAGGAGGTGAGAGCCATTATGTGAGGGTAACAGGAGTGGTAGCAGGAGGGAAGAGAGCCAGTAAGGTGGGGAAGGCAAGCTGGAGAGCTCTTCAGGGAGCACCTATTCAGCTCCTGAAGGAAGAAGAGTGCTCTGTCATCATGGTAGAGAGCAAATTCAAAGGATAGGGAAAGAAAATTGGGAGGGGGATTCAAGCACTGGCAAGCAAGTACATCCAGAATTTAGAAACACGTGTGCTACAGTAGGAACTGGTAGCAGTTTTCCTTTTTGTAAATCATTTCCCCCCTCCTACCTTCCATGTTGTTTCCCTAAGCCAGGATCTGACAGGACATTAGAGCAGCAGCTGGCAGTGAGTGACGGGGGGAACTTAAGCCCTGCTGACTTAGAAGCTTTTTTTTATTATTATTATTACTATTTTTTTGAAGTGCCTGCCCAGTGATTCTAGTTGAGTAGGATGAATTTTGAAAGGTAGGATTCCCATTATCCCATGCAGAAAAACTGATTTGCTAAAGGAGAGCCATGCTTGCTTTAAGTGGTGGTAATTGTGTGGTCCGTGCTGACAAGTGTTGCATTTGTCTTGACCCTTCCATTGAAGTGCAAAGTCTAATGCTTTTGCAAGAAGGAAGGAGAGCTTGTTTAGAGCTGTAATTATTGGACCAGAATACGTCTTACTGTGCAGTGAGAACATACTGGAAATAGTCTCTGAGCACCTGTATTTGTTGGGTACTGGAAGTACTGTAATGGCGTCTTTGCCTTTCCACTCCCAACTCAATGTCATTTGTGAATGACCTAGTAGATTCTATGATAAATGTACTGGTGATGAATATAGTATGAAAAGTGAGCTTTTGTTTGTTTGTACTGTGTCTGCCATTCATATGCATCTATTCCAGTAGTTTTCCTTCTATGGCTTTGCAGTTCTTTTCTAGCTTAATGAGCAGAAAGAATACAGTATCCTTAATGTACTGCAGCACTGGAAACACCATCAAGTGCTGTCTATTTAATGTCTTCCACATTGTTTTTATTCTCTGAAGTATAGATTTTTATTATTTTTATTTGTATAAGGGATTAAATTGCACAACTAGACATCATGAAACATGTAGGGTGCTCAGAAAATAATGCCTTCTATTTATTGCTATGGAAACTACAACAGACACAAAGAGCACAGTAACACTATCTGATAGAGCAAATTCTTGGGTACAGAACGCTCATCGTAGCCACCACTATTATGTATGCAGCAATTTGAATAAGTACCTGCATGCCACACTCATAACAATCTGCAGCTATGGAGATGACCCACTGTCATGGTCACCCCTGTTTAAATACAACACCCACCACATCACTGTGCTCCTATCCACTGTTCAGTCTCCGTAAACACTCAGCAAGTGTTGACGAATGTCAATGAGTGCCATTATTTCCTCATGGAGGAATTCAGTGGCTTGTCTTTACAGCCATATCACCAACATCTGCCTCTGATGTTGTGGGTGTACATAATAAAATAGGAGGTGTTACTTTTGGAGCAGCCTTCATATGTCACTTGGAGATGTTTCTGTTGCGGTTTATTGATTAACAATATATTTTTTTGTCCTTTAGAGAAGCTTGCAAAAAAGCATGATAAGTGCTTTCAGCAAGGATGCTACTTGAGTGGACACAGTTAACTGGAAATTGCTGTTGCACAATGCAACTCAGTTGTTTGTCTGTTCTGCCCACCACATTTTAAAGCCTGCATGTAAGCTGAGACTCGGAGCTGCTGTTTCAGAAGAACGTTTCTGATTAGAAGGCATGCAAAGATAGGGTCCAAAGTGACCAAAGACTGAAACAATTTCAACAAGGTGGTGGGAGTTGCCTGATAGTTGGAAAGGCCAACCAAACTGAAAAAAAACTATGTGTGTGTAATTGCAAATCTATTTTGGATCTAGTAGTGGCTATTGTGTCAGTTGTCACTGGTTGAACATGGGCCTGAGCTGATGCTCTTCCTGTTTGTTAGTTTGGCTGCCCAGGGAGGTGGTGGAGTCAGCATCCTGGGAAGGAAACATGGAGATGTGGTACTGAGGAACATGGTTAGTGGGTATGGTGTGGATAGGTTGATGACTGGACTAGATAAGCTCAGTGTTTTTTTTCAACTTTTAATGATTTTGTGATTCTATGGCTCAAGTAGCCATTACGAGGAAAGAATTTGGCCAATCTTGGACAATTTCCTGTTGGCTTTACGGACTTAGCAGTTTTATGTGGTAAAGGAACAGGAATATAAAAGCACTTATGTGGCTGAGTAATTTAGAAATATCACACATACTTTAATATGTGTGCATGCTCTCTCTGTATATACCTAATATTTTCTAAGAGCAGTTTCTGTTTAGAAATGATCACTCTTCCAATAACAAATTCAGCTGTTCACAATCACGTACTGGCAGGAACCTCAGATAGGTACATTCCCAACAACAGATCATCAAAGATGATACAAGCATCTATCTCTCTCATGCTGCTGGCACCCAGCAAGATAAGATCACAGCCCTGGGAGCAGGAAGTCTAGTTTCTGTGGTGTGGCTGAGAGTGTATTTGCTCTGTGTTGTGTAAATACAGCTCTTGTTCTCCAGCCTCTTCAGTTATTGAATTTTAGCACATCCTTTTCAACACAGGTACCTGCATAAGTTCAGTCATGCTGCCTCACAGGCATCTTCTTCAGCTAGACAGCAGGACTGGGAAGTGTTAAATTAATGAGGTGAAGAACCTCTACTCTGTTTAATTTTGTCTTCAGGAATTTCGCCTGAAAGTCTTTGATGTCTAGGGCTGCATTTGGGACTGCCAGCTGCGTGGGGCTGTGTGCTGCTTCAGGCAGACTCCTTGCCCGCAGGTCTCTCTCCTCACCACCATTTCCCTTGTCCCACAGAGCCAAGCTTTGTTTACCTCCCACACATCCCTGCAAGGCCCGGAGAGCATAGCCCACTTCCCCCACACCTAACACATCCGCAGTGACAGGTTGCTGTGCTTGCCAACTTGTGTTGCTCTCTCTTCATCATAGCTTAAGAACATGTCCCTGCCCCCTTTTTTCTTTCTTCTCTATTCTGTAGCTTCAATGAACTTTTTCCTGTTGCTATAGTTACAGTGTCTTTGATGAAATTAGCTGGGTCCTTCCCTTACAGTTGGAGTTGATTCTTGGCCAGGCTTTTTTTTTGGCAGTGGCCCAGTATAGTGTTAGTCATCACAGAAGTATCATGCCCATATTCTTTGAGGGTCTCTAGGTGTTTGTTTCTCTTCCAGAAATACTGGTATCCACGTAATATAAGCTCATAGTCGTCTCTAAAATCAAACTCAGCCTTGTAGGATGCAAATCTGGCATTCAAGTTGAAGGTAATTTAGCTGTTCCAGGTCTCAATCTTGCTGATTTTTTATTTGGCCATCAGTCAGAATCTGTGGGGGTTCCTTTGCTACATCTCTGTTCTTTTGAAAGACTGTTTCGCTGCCTTTTAGATACTCAAAGTCCTACATAGAGAGGATTTCAGAATACCATATTTGCTTCCTTGAATTTTTAAAGGAGAAAGTGCAATTTATATCCATCGACCAAGGCAGTGCCCATGACTGTGTTAGGAGAAAGAACCTGCCTGGTTTTGTGAGCATATGCTCAAATTTTTCCTTGCCTTCTCTTTTCTCAGCACAGAGCTCTCAAGCTGCTCAAGGAGTGTGCTGAAGGAAGGAATGTCTGGGAACACAGGGATCCCAAAGTGTGGGTGTAGTGCCTGGGTGGCCTTGATGTGGGTTTTGGTAGCTGAACATCTCTTGAGTTGTAACAAACCACAGACATAAGGTCTAAAACCAAAAGCAGTGTATCTGAGCTGATCTAGAAGTAATTTAAAGTCAATTCTTTTTTTTTAATTATTTTTATTTCTCTTATGTTCCCATTTGTTATGTATGCAGGAGTTCTGTTCTCAGGTTCTGTCTGATCAGTTGGTGCCAATGAGAACTGGAAGAGGATGCTATCAAAGCATCTCTGTTAGGCTGCTGGAATGCCGAATGGAAGGGTGCACTTCTAAGAGCTTCATGGAGCCCATAGGAAAAAGTAGTAAATATGCCCTTTTTCGGGTGTTTAAGTCTCGAACAAATTTGTCTCCCAGCTTCACACATGTAAAGAAGCAGTGATATAGATATGTAACCAAATGTTAAGACGTGCTCTGTTTGAAATAGTTTTTTGAAGGATTTGTTTCTTGTTGGATTTTATTCAGAAAAGCAAACAAGCCTTTGCAGATAAGTTTCCAGGTTTTACCAGTGGAACAATCATGTTTAGTAGCATTTGTGGTACATGGATGTTCGGAAAGCAGGAACCAGTAAATGATGAAACATCGTGGTGAAACCTACAGTTTATTTTGGTAGTAGTTAAGATTGTCATCCTTATCAGTCAGGGTTTGCATACTGAAAAGTAGCAGATACATTCATCACTGATTTCAGTTTCAGGAATTTCAGCTTTTCTGTTTTCATCCTGTGTGATATTTCCAGTTTAATTCTGAGTTCTGTGGTAGATAGGAAGTTGCTCGGTAACTCCGCTTCATTTCCTGAAATGACGTACATGTGGTTATTCAGAATTGTTTCAGGACATCACTGGGATACTTTTCTTTATATCACTGTTTCCTTGAAGCAAGAGCTGTTGGTTTTAGTGGTTGGATGTTTGCCTTTGGATGTCAATGAGGCAGAGCTGAGAAACATCCTTTCCAAGACAGATGCATCTGAGGAAAGGGCTTTGCAGTAGTGATAGAGTAGTCATTGTTCTACTATTTCTCAGTTTGTACTTGTCTTGCCTATTTGATTTTCAGCAGTGTAATATGTAGTTAAGCAAACAAAACAGCTTAGTAAATGTGTCAAATCAGACTGATGCCGATAGAAGCAACATCCCCAAAAGTCACAGCTCTAACATGTTCTCCATACTTGGTTTATAGTAACAGCTTTAAAATACTCTCATAACTGATTTACTCTTGCAATAATCTTATTCTTCCTCTTTCAGAATGAGAAGGCTTTGGGGCATTCTGTGAGCCGCTCTAGTAACATCTCAAAGGTATGTTCCTCAATATAACTCAGTCTTTGATAAATTTGGGGGATAATGGGATTTCTTTCATTTCAAATTTGAAGTGAAAGATGTCACAGTGTGACCAGTAGAAAATGCTGCTTATGGCTGTCTGTAATTGATAGTCACTCTGCTGAAACATTAGAATTCTCTGGTGTTATGCAGATTGTCTTTACAGGTCAAATGAAATGGAAGCTACAGTAGGTTTTCTCTTTCACACTGTCAGCCTCCTTAGCTTGATAGGAGCAAGATAGATGACAGATGCCTGAGATTTTATCTTGGGAAAAAAGTGCTCCAAAACTATCACTCAAGTATGGCTGGTTGTTTGTTTTTTTTTTGGGGGGGGGATTTCCCCATAAGCTGTCCAGTTTTGTGTGAGATGGATATAACCATGCATCCATAATGTGTATCAGATACATACTTAAATATTGTTTTATTGTCGCCTCATTTGAATAATATTGGTAGTGTCATGAAGTGCAGTGTTATTAGGGCATGGCTATGTAAGTATTCTAAAGCGGTTTATACCACGAAGTCTGGTCTCGTAAGGGAAGCGTGACGAACTGCCTATTCTAATGCTTCAGTTTGACAACTGCACACATCAAAAACACAGTCGCTTTATGTCATCAGGAAAAAAAAAAAATAAACCTTCTTCCAAAAGAACTTGTTGCAAGAACGTACTTGCTACTCCTACTTCTTACCAGACTTTAATTAGCTGAAATCTAATGTGCTTTCAGCATACCTTGTTGCTTACATGGGTACAATTGTTTGAAGGCTTTGTGCAAGCAACACTGTGCTGGCTGGCTAGTATTTTTCATGGGGTGCATGAGCCTTAACCCGTCTTTTTCAAGGTTATTGTTGCTGGTGATAATGACTTCTAATGACAGAGTGAGTCATTGTGTCTGTGACACGTTCAAGTCACCTTATTCCATTTTGGGTACTTCAGGATACGTGAAGTTGTTTGTGCCTATCTCCAGCAAAGGAAAGAGTGGCTGCTTTTTATGGCTTATATGAGCACAGACAACTTTCACTTTGGAGCAGAAAGGCAAGTTTGCTGGATGTCTTAAATAACAAGTAGGGCAATTGCCCATTGCTTAAGGCATTGACCAAGCTGAAAGTGGTATTGTCATGGAAGCAGTGCAGCATTATCTTTTGTGTTCAGCTTCAGAAAAAATGTATTCACACAAAGGGTTTTGGAGTAAGCATAATGTGAGTGTAACTTCTGATTCATCCTCTCCCAAAACAGGACTGTGCCTATCCCTTGTTGCCCTTGGTCTTCTCTTCCTAGGACCTTTTCTTGGATTTTCAGGCATCGCTCAAAAGAAATGGCAATTTTTATCAAGTATCATTGTACTTTTCCCAGAGTGTGCAAAATTCAACACAAGATGCCTTTCTGCAGCAGCTGTTTCATTCCTATTCCCTCTGTTCTCACAGAGGAGCCCTATCCCAGCAGAAGCAGCATACATAAAACTGGCTGCACAGTTCATTCTTAATTCATCAAGAGCTGTTGGTGCAGTGGGAAGGACCTGACTTTCTGGCAGAGCTCTCCCTGGGAGCGCTGGCAAGTGAGACACTAAGATTTGCATTCTTCTTGAAGCACTGAAATGTTCAAAGTTTTACAACACACAGCAATTGGCTAAAGTTCTCAAGGAGAGCAGAAGTCAGCTTTGCCAGTTCAACTTGTGAGAACTGTTGGTTCCAAACATGAGCTTCCCAGAGGTACAAATGTTCTTATGTCCCTCTGTCACCTGCATCTGATCCATTCTGTGCTGCTGCTTCATTCTGGAGATTGCTCCTAGCAAGGGCAAGAGGTGGAAGTGCCTCTGGTGAAATTAGTCAGAGATTTACCTCATTCATCTGCATGCTACCTTGTGCATCCAGACAATTCAGTGCTAAGCTACAACAATTTATACTGCAGCCTACAAGTGGGATGGCTGTCACAACCAATTTGTAGGGCAAACCAGGAAAGATTATAGTTAGCAGGATATTGCGTAGAAGCTTGAGTACATGGAAAATGTCATTTGTTCTGAAGTTTAATAGGAAAGTACCTTTTATATCTATCTAGAATAGTGTAATGACCTGGCCAATAAAGCAGATTGAATGCGTGTAAAGGAAAATGTAAGGAAGTGCTTGGCTGCCTGTGTAGCCCTTTCTGCAGTCCTCAGAGCTTTCTGTCACTGCACCGTTCTAAGAGGAGCTATGTAACAAAAGTTGAGTTTAATCAGCTATGTGCTTCTTTTCCAGATTGTGTGTGTGTGTGTGTTTGTGTGTTTACAGAAGCAATGATCACACTTTCTGCAAATGACTGTTGCAGCTATTTTTTTTCCCCACTCAGATCTAGCTTACAGTATAGCTGCTACAAACACTTGGTGCTGGCACTTGATTCAAAGCCCTTTCTGGTGCTGATATGTCATTACGAACCTGCTGTGATTATTACTGTGTGTCTTTCCACTGTTCTCAGTTGTACAGTACAACGTGAGTGGAAAGGATTGAGTCAGAACACAGCCTCTAGCCAAGAGAGGATGCTGCGTTATTCAGTGTGACTGAGGAAAGGAGCTGATGCCGTAGGGCTCAAAGTGGTCAAGGAGGGAGGGAGGCAGGCAGGCAGATGGCATGGCTAAAATGAGATCAGCTGGTGAAGGTAGCGGGGCTTCTCTCAGCATAGACCCCAAGTGCTGGGGCCATGTGGAACAAAAGGGGCAAAAAGGGCAGTCCTTCAAGAGCAGATGCCAAGAGAGGCTGAAGAGATGCTGGTCCATGCTGGTACATGTGGCCAGGCCAAGAAATAAGAATGTGAACATTTGGCTGGGGATGATGGCCAGCAGTAGCAGAAAAAGAAGTAGGGAATAAGATGTAGGAGGATCTTCTTGTGATGCTATTAGATTTTGTGCAGTCTGTTACACGCTGGGGGATGTGGCATTCCTCCAGACCTTTCTTTGCTTTTTTTGGTGAGTATATCTCAAACACTCCTTTTAAATCTGCTCCACAAAAAACATGTTTAAATTTATGGAATCTTTTCTGTATTTGTTTCAAAATTTAAAAAAAAAAAAAAGGTATTGGAAGGAGATTGAATTGATTTAGCCATAGGACTCAGTCAGACAAGGCCCAGTTGCAAACATCATGTTCAAGACCAGTGACAGTGATTGGAACATTTCTGACTGACACACAACTATGCAGGCTGAATTCACATCTCAGCTCTATGCCCTAAGCCAGCGTTTTTACCAATAAGCCACCATTCATTAGTAAATGCCTTCATCATACAAGCCATACAGAAATAATTAACCTTATTAAGCTTCATCCTCTCTACATAGATAAAATTGACCCAAAAGCACAGCTAGTCACCGAGAGTAGCTAAAAAGAGGATTTTCACAGTATTGATAATTCACATCCTCTGCTCTTAAATAAATGAATTCTGCTAACAAGCAAATTAAATGGGATACTGACAAAGCTGATCTGTAAATAGTTATCCTCAAATTAGTGATATTGTTCAGCATTAAAGTGTCTGGTAAACTGATGATGTGATGTAGGGAAATATCTTTAGGTCATCTGTGTACTGTTCCTGTCATCTGGTTTCTCTGGAGGGCTGATTTTAGTGTTCAGGGGAAGTACCTTTTAGTCTTATTTTCATAGCCCTCTGAGAGGTAAACTTTGAAAATGCTAATACTGAGATGGCAGCTCAAAAGTGAACTGCTTAAAAAATGTAAATGCTTTGTCTTTTCTGAAGGCCAGCACAGCTTTATCTTTTGAGCAGGAGCACATAGTAAAGTATTAAATTATTCTTGGACTGAATGGCAGCCAGTGCAGATGCAAAGTGGTAGCCTAAGCTTGCTATGAAATTTAAAATCCATTTAGGCTGTTCATCAGCTTGGAACAGATTTAGAAAAGCATATGAATACACACATCCACTGTTGCCTGAAGCTTTGATGGATTCAGTGAGCATTCGTCCATAGAAAAGCTGTCCAGGTTTTTTAGTTGCTGAGCTGAACTGTCCTGTAGTCTATCAGATGACCAGGGCTCCCTGCGAAGGTCTGCTGTCAGAGGTGCTCTGCCCAGGTACATGAATCTAGGGGAAAAGGGAATGGGGAAAGAGAAGTTGCTTAAACAAAATAAACTCTGATACGACTGAGATGCTCTGGAAAAACAAGACCGCATAGTGTAAAGGTGAAGGGATGCCCTTTTCCCCACTCAGAAAGGTAGGTGAGCTTGTGCCTGGGCACAATGTGATAGGGAGGACTTTCACTCCTGGTTTCTAGATGTAATTTTAATTATTGTCATGTACATTATGCAGAATATGGAACAAAGTTCTTCAAGGAGCCAGCTGCCAGTTCCTGTCAAATTGTTTTCAGAACTATTTGATGGAGTTGATCATTCTGAAAATATCAAATATCTGTTTCCCACATCTTCATGAACAGTGTTTCCTCCTATGTCCTGTACCTGCATTTCATCCTTGTTGAGTAAAAAAATGCTCTTTTAATCTAAGATGCTAATACAGTGGTGCATTTGGGACAAACTTAGGAACTCTTTTTTCTTTGGCAGTCCAAGTCATGGTTTTATCATGCATCATTGGTGAACTGTTGTGATCTTTGTTGGTGTTTTTTTTTCCACCAATATTTCTTCTTACCACTCTCCATTCTAATAATGCATCGTATTTCAGACAAAAAAACTTGATATCAGCGCGCACTGGAAGACAATGTGGCACGCATCCTGTAGGGAGGAATTGTGTAGACTAGAATTTACTGATATTTGATCCTGCCATGCTGCAATTTAGAAAAAGCCTGTCAGCTGGGGCTGTCTGCCTTTCATGATGTCTAGTCTGCAGCATAGATGGCCTCTTCGGCCATTTCAAGTGCCAGCTTGGCCACACGACCAGTTACTGTCATTGCCCCATTGTTCTTGGGCACGCTGGTCCAGCTGGAGGCCTGCTCTGGAGACCACTTATAATTGCTGGAGGCCACAGCTGCAGTGCAGGAGCCTTCAGTCAGAGTGTACAGCTCTTGCTGGAAACATAAAAATACAAATGCATTGCATCCTTGTGAAGGTGGACGGCTGGAGCAGGAGAATGGTGTAGAAGTGGCCCACATCCAGCAGTTGTGTGGCATGCAATATGATGTCTCTTTCTTGAAGAATAATAGTCACATTCTCTGTGACTCTTAATAGTTGTTTAAATACCTGAAGAATTGCCCAGTTAGCTATGGAGTGCCCTACAGTTGCACTTAGTGCTTCTTTTTCACCAAGTCCCCACTTCTGTTTTCTCTCCTGACTTTACTGACTGTTCCTAGATCCTGCCAGGGAACAGATGTGGGATGATTGTTCCTGGTTTCCATGGTGTAAACTGAGGAGGTAGCAGAGCATGAGGATTTCATTGCCTCTGGAGATGCACTACGCAAGATAAGGGTCGGTCATGTCCACATCTAGCGGCAGCCCTGCCTTTTTAATACATGTTTAAGTGGCGTCTGTGCAAGACAGATAAAACAGCTTTTTGGTAATGAGTTCTTCTGAAATACAGTGTGAAAACCATCCCTCTGTCTTTCCCCTGTGGTTCTACCACATTCATCGTTGTGATGCGTTAATGCCAGCGGAGATGAATTGGATTCAAACAGAACTCCCAGTGGCCCATCACAGACCTCAGCGCTGCATGACCTCTACACTCCACTACACCTCCACTACAATGACCAATGTACAATGATACATTGTAGTATCACCTCCACTACAATGACCTCTGGGTCATTGGGGTGGGCTAGGTACCTGACTGTTCTTGGAAGACAGATGACTCCAAAGCAGTGGTGGTACATGTCTCCCCTCAGCCAACACCTGCAATGATTACCTGTGTCTCCATAAGCCCCCTGAGGGTCTGCTTCTAGTTAGAGTTGGCTCAGCAAAGGAGGTCACTGTACTTCTACTGTTCTTACAGGAAGGAGTCAGACAAACTGCTGCCATAGTCTGTTGGTACACGGCACATGTTGTACCCTCAGTCTGTTTGACAGTACATGCAACTACTTTCTTAAGCTTTCTTTATTTTTTTCAAGTTCAGCAAAAGTGAGTAGTTTTGAAAGGGGTTCATCACTGTTTAAGGCAAACCAGTAATCAGAATTCCATGTTGAAATGTGGGTTGTATTGTGTTTAAATGCACTATTGTTACTTTTGTAGTTCTTTGAAGCTCCTTGTGCTGCACTTCCTCCCAGTAAAAGGCTTAAAATTATGCTGCTATCTGTAACTCTTTGTCTGCCTTAATGTCAGTTGTATGGCAAAGGAGAGGTGTACTCTATTATAATATGTGTATAGTGGGAAGTATGTTAGTCACCAGGTCCCTAGCTGAGAATTCTAGAGATGTTTTTGTAGCCTGGATATTAGGGCCACAGTGTTGGTGCTACTTATGTGGCACCTAAAAAGGGTAAGGTTTGCGGTTCTGTGTTGAGGAAAAACTTCCTTCTTCCGGACTTCCCATCAGTGGAGGAAGTGTAATAAGGTTGTTAAAATGTCTCATGCCCCGTTCTTTAAGATGTGTAATTACTTGTACTGAAGCACAGCTGAGACTGAGACGACAGAAGATATACCCAGAAGCACCATCTCAGATGAGCAGGTTATTTTGGAATAGGCTCAAGCTGATGACTTGTTCACTGTGACTTACTTCAAAGATGATATAATTTTTTGAGGCAGGGTGGGTATTTTTGTTTTCAGGTGTGCTGCAGGTAGTCAGCAGTAGACCATTGGAAGAGACCAAGTTCTTTTACCAAGGGATCACAGTTTGCAGAGTGGGGCAAAAATGAGAACAACCAGCTATGCCAGCATAAACACATGTTCATGTACGTATCTTGATGGCAGCACTGTAGAGTTGTGGGCTTCCTGTGATTATCCCAGAACCAGAGGGGAGAGAGCCACACTGTGACCTCACTGAATTGCGTTAGATGGGAATGTCAGTGGAAACAATTAACTAACTATTGACCTTTAGTTCCGAGCTATTTTAGGCCACCAGTCAGTACAGAGTAATTCACAAGCATGTAGCTCCTAGGACTTCTTGTTAGAGGTAATAGTTATCCATTGTGAAGGGCATGAATATCCACAGAGATTTAGTGAGTGATTCTGAGGTTAGAAGGGTTGAATTCAAGCTTAGGATGTCTGTCAGTTAACAAACTTAGCAGAAACCCCTATGATAAGGACTGCTTTAAAACCTATGACTGCTGTCAACATCATAAGAAGCTTACCCAAAGGTGCTACTACTTGTGAGGCTGCTACTGGATCAGTAAGGATGGTGGTAAAGGCTTTGCTCATTTTCCTGGCCTCTTTGGAGCTAAGCCTTGCATGGGAGAACAGTCAGGACTCCAAGCAAGCTCTCTGCTACATTCAACCATCACATCACCTCTATGTCATGTGGCCCTAGGCTGCCAGTATTTCTTCCTTTCTTCTTTTCGTGGCTTTTTTTGCATGTTGGATTCTGGGCAACAGCTTGCATTTTACGTCATTCTTCTCTTGTTGACAAGCTGTGTCTCACTATTAGAGGCTCATTGCTGTAACCAGCTAATGTCCTCTGGCAAATGCAGCTAGGGAAAGGACTGACATTAAACAAGTGCAAGAAAATAAGTGCTTTGTTCTGTCTCACCTCGGTATCCTATTTGATGTGCAGCACAACTGTGTAAATAGTTTCACAAGGAAAAGCATGGGAGGAGCACAGAGTATGAGAAGAGGTGAGTTGAACCATGGCCATTAGTGGTAGCCACTACTGACATCAGCTTCAGCTGAGGATGGGGCATAGCTTCCTGCAATGTTTTGTTCTTCTACTTTGTGCTGCCTTTTCATGTTTGTTAACTGGTTTTCGTTTTTTGGTTGCATTTACATTTAGTCTAAAGATGGCGTAAAAGGCCTCTTATATACATGAAAAAGGAAGGTGGGAGGAAAAGGAAAGTTGCTTCAGATGGTTTTGTAATTATTTTTTTTACTTCTGTCAAGCTGCCTGAGCAGTGCTGGCATTTAGACACAGTGATTTTGAAATACAAATGCAATTTCACTGTTTCTTCCTTGTCCCAGCTTTTTGATGTTCCAAGCAATGAGACTTTGACATGCTGTCTTGGTGCCAGGCAGTTGGATCAAGAAACCAGTAATGTGGGTTCAGAAGGAAATTTTGGTTCATTCAATCTAGTCATCTGCTATTAGACTGTCACATTGTATGCACGTCTGTCTTTTTTGGAATGCTTCATTTCTGAAATGAAACAGTAAAGAAAGTTGATTCTTTATAAGCAGAATACCTTCTGTGATTTGCTTGTAACAGAAAACCTGAGACAGATGTATTAACTGATTTGTGACTGCAGTTCCAATAATATATTGCTCTGTTTCCATGGCAGAATATAACGTGGTTTTTTTACTGGTTCAATATTTTGTTTTTAGCAGATTGCTAAATATGTCTTTTTAAATAATTCATTACTTAAGTCACATTAATTTTCATTTGCATAATTACAGCAGCAGATTATAGTGTCAGCTCTTTCACTAACCTGTCTTTCTTTTTACAAAAGTAATTACTGCACTCTTTTTAAGAGATGGGTTTTAGTCAGAGATGTGCCTGCTTTTAGAATAGGTTAAACAGCAAGAAGAAGAATTCCAAGTAATAGCTGAATTCACCTCGCTGTATGATCAGTCCTATACCATTAGCATGCCCAAGTGGTGTAAAATGTAAGGATGATGCTTTCCAGGATAATGCCCAAACCTATCTTTACATGTTTAATTTGTTTTGTCAGTCGTGACATTGTTCAGTTTGCTTTTTGGAGCATGGTTATCCTGTTTTTTTGTTCTGTATATAAACCTAGCTGGCGGGGATGGGAAAGCCACAGTGCCTTGCTGCAGGTTGAGAGGTGTGTGTTTGAGCCTCACCTTTGGCCCCTGTTGGCCCAGTTGTAAGTGGATGCCTGGTTTTTCATGCTCACACACCTGAGACATCCTGATGCAATACCAGGAACGTTGCTCTCCACTGCTATTGGAGCACCTTCATGGTTTGCAAGCTTTACTCAACTGATCAGAAGAACCGTAAACCTGTGTTTGAACTGGGAAATGGGAGCAATGTTTTGCGGGCGTAAGTGAGCTGCACGGCATATCCAGCAGCTGTAGAGTGTGGAAGAAATGGGTTTAGAGATTCTCTGCCCATTAAGGGGTTATGAACATATCCCTCCTCACTAAAACCTTTGGGAAGTGTTCTGAAGTTTCAGTTTGACGCTCACAACATACAGCAGCAAAAAGGCCTGTAATAGTAGGCTGTCAAGATGGTTATTACCATATTGACTTTAGAAGCTTGTTTCTTAAGTGCTGCATAAGCCAAAGAGCTTAGCTTTTTTGATTTCAGCTGAATTCTGAATTCTACACCTATTCGATTTCGCACTGTGGTCGCATGAATGTGGCTACCATTACAGCTTTCCTGCAAGGAGGTGGAAGGCCCTGTTGAGGTAGGAGGGGGTGAAAGGCCTCGTGAAATACAATGAGTACTTCAGGGAAGGGTCTGGTTTGGCAGATGGTGCTTATGTGTATATGCCAGTGCTGAAACTACCTCCTCTATAAATAGTCTCTGTGTCTTGTGGAAAAAAAAAGAAAAAAGAAAAAAAAAAAGCTCCTAATCTCTTGTCATTGTTGTAAGTGGAAGGATTAGCTATTAGGTGGTAGCTAAATTACAACTAGTCTGCATACACACCTCCATCTAATTATGCTAATTACTGTAACATTGCTCATTTCCTGAGCGGTTGTTCCGTGCAATGTCTGACAGCTGGCAGGTTCCGCTCCAGAGATGGCTGCATCTGACCTTGGGGAAAAATGTTTCTGTTCCGATCTCTGTTTTTCCAAGGATGAGGCTGTGACAACCTTCCTTCTTAGTGCTTGACAATGACACCTCACTTTCTTGCAACCAGCCCTTGAATATCTGATGTAGAGTGTTATCTGACTCCATATGCTGTGTTCAACCCTGAAGGTGACTGCAGTGCCTACAGAATTTTTCCGACTTCTGACTTGCTTTTTTTTTTGTGTCTGTTTTTTTTTCCCCTTTATTTTTATGTCACTGCAGGCTGGAAGTCCAACCTCTATCACAGCTCCCCATAGCTTCTCTCGGACTTCTGTTACGCCATCCAACCAGGACATCTGCAGGTAAATTGTCCTGTTTGCATAGCTACAGTGAGGCTTGTGCAAGCTTCATTTAAGAAAAACCAAAACTGAAAAAGCATGTGGATGGGGAAGTAAGCAACATGGGGTTCTGGTCTGAAGCGTTCCGTTTGTTTGACTCGACTGCTATCTAACACTGCTTCATTGAATCCCACTGACTGGCCCGCTATGTTTGCCATTCCCACACTAGCTGTAATTCTCATTTCTTCACTTTTAATTATATGTGTTCTCTTATGTAATTGTTTTTTTTTACTTTCTGTGCTTTTTATTCCACTGTTCTGCATGCAGTTCCAGTGCAGTGTTTTCTGAATGTTGTCATCACAGTCCAGTGCAGTCCGCTGTTGTCTTGAAAAATCCTCACTGCCAGAGTTCTCTGACACAAGGGGTCACTGTGACAGTAATCTGTCAGGACACGTTACATGCAGCAAAGAGAAACTCCCATGGGCAGGATCGGGGCCAGGCGCTCAGGGCTGCTAAGAATGTAAAGCCCACCCGCACTCTGAAATTCTCCAAGTCCCTCAATGACGTGGACCAGAAGGCACAGAGCACCGGTGAGTGCTTTGACTACGTGGAGCGAACATGCTCGGAAGGCAAATTGACCCCGACTCAAGAGCAGTGTTTGAGGATTAACAAATTTCATCTTAAAGAGAGGAAATCGCTGAATCTCAGGCCTCTTTCTTTTAGCAATTCTAAACACTCCTACATCCCTTCCCTTTCCAACTATTCGAGTGCATCAGGAGGAGCAGAAAACCGCAGCGCTGTACATATCCCCTTGCTGGAGGACAGAGTGGACCATGACACCTCAAGAAGCAAAAAACTGTTGCGTTACCTTTTTTCCTTCTCCCACACCTCCAGCACCAGCAGTCTGCATAAGTTCCACGAACTGGAGAGCTATTCCAGTCACTTTCAAGCTGAGAAATCCTCCAGCATGCTGGTGGAAAGCACAGACTTCTGCTCTGAGGACATGGGAGATGATGACGTCTTTGAGGACAGCACCTCAATGAAACTGAGAACAAAAGAGCAGCGGGCACCACTCTGTTCGGTTGAGAAGGACAGTGACCTTGACTGCCCTTCCCCCCTCTCAGAAAAATTCCCCCCTCTCTCCCCGGTGTCTGCATCGGGGGATACCTGCAGGTTGGTGCGTCGGAGAACCTCCCCTTCGAGCCTTCCTGTGTGCAGTGGTGACCATTCTGCTTTCCCTGCCCTTGTGCTGTTTGTCTTTTTTTTTTTTTCCACCCTGTCACCTTGCTTTAATATGTGCAATGTGAAGCATGCAACCTTCTCTCTGCTTTTCTGCACCCCTCTGACGCACTTAACAAGTCTACTAAGCAAAAGCATATCCTTGGGAGTCAAATAAATTCTTCTGCAATTCGTTTCAGATTTGGGGTTCTGAGATCGCATTTTTCTTTCATCCTTGCCCGAACTGGGAATATTATGAGAGAATCAGTTACACATAGTAAAATCCAAGCTGAAAATTTCTTAGCTTTTAACAAGCAATGTGTTTTCCAGACAGCCACTGCTGAGTTTGTCAGAGCATAGGCAACGGAACGTTGGTTTTGAGTTCTGGTCAATATAGCCTAAGGTTATTTCTTAACCTTTACCTCCCCATTTCTAAATGGTTAAGATGAAAGAGAGAACTAAGCATTGGTTATTAGTGATGATTAGTGAGTAGTGTGAGGTCCAAAAAAGATGGGATCTCCTTGTTCCAGATACAGAGGATTAGCTATTTACATAGGTGAAAGGAACACACAGCTCTGGACTGTTTTGTGGTAAATTGTCTGCAGGCCTGCCCCATCGCAGCCTCTGAATAAGTCTGGGGAGCAGGAGATGCCAAGCATAGGAGTAACTGTCACATCCTTCTACCAAGCATTTTCCTATCTTAATCTTTTTCCTCTTTGACACTGCTTTCGGAAGCTGACTTTGTTAATACCTGCCAGTAATTTTTTATTTCCTCAATACCCCATTACCAGCAAATTCTAGTTTGTTACTTGCTTGTCATCAACAAGATGCTCTTTTAATCCACCCATTAGTTCAGTCCCACTTGCCAGCTATCAGCAAGGTCACAAGAGGCAAGATGCTACACATCAGTGAGAGATTTCAGTAACAGACAGGGATGGCAGCATGCCAGGATGTGCTTCACATATGCTTAGTAACTTATATTCATTCCCCAAGCTCCTTACCATCCCCCTTTCAGTTCCTGACCTCTTCCACATGGTTAGAAGGACTTAGTGATGTCTGATGCAGCCCAAGTGCTGTGCGTAAATTGAAGCTGGAAATCAAATGCCAGCACGTGGTAGTAGCACTGTGTCAGGTGTCCTTGCTATTTGGAGTTAGACGGTGAGGGAAGTTGGGAATTTTGCAGAGCTGGTGCTTCCTTAGCAACTTTTGCAAAAAAAAAAAAAAAAAAAAAGGAATTGGAAGAGCAAAGCCATTAGTCCTGTTAAAGTAGGTGTATTTGGGGAAAATGGATGCTGTATCTTTGCAGTGTGGTTCTGTCTCTTAGCATTTGGCACTGGAAATAATCATTTCCCTTGTGCAAAATTTGGACCAAATTAACTCTCCGTGATACTGGGTTGGGCTGGTTCACAGTTCCTTTGGGAATTTTGTTTCATCTTCTGCATTACATTGTAATTCATGAGTACCTCTCTGTGCATACTTGGTCTTGGGAAGTGCGGTCGGATCTGTTTAGATGCTGTTTTCAGTTAAGTGCTATTGTTCTAGTAGATGAAGGATTGTCATTTCTCACACTTTTTATTTTTTCTTTTGGGTACTAAATTTCTGTCAGGCTCTGTGTGTCCACCTCATCTGTTAGAAGGCAACTGTCTAGTTAGCAGTGTCTGTGCTCAGATATTTTGTGTATGTGTATGTGTTTGTGTAGCAAGGCAGTTCTTTAGTTTTAGCTCCTTTATAGAATACATTCCTTTGATGCGTGTGTCTTAGGATCATCAACAGATAACCATGTGTGATCACAGATATTACATGCCTCTTCTTCCACATGCTTTCTGCTTCCTCTTCTTCTAATGAGCAGCTTTGCTTCTGATTCAGGATATGTCACTGTGGAGGAGATGATGAGAGCCCTTTGATTACCCCCTGTCACTGCACGGGAAGTCTTCATTTTGTGCACCAAGCCTGCTTGCAGCAGTGGATCAAGAGCTCAGATACACGATGCTGCGAACTCTGCAAGTATGAGTTCATCATGGAGACAAAGCTGAAGCCTTTGCGAAAGGTAGGCTTTGTTAAACGTACATCTGTGCAGAAAAGAGGCTGTCATTGCCCACAGTCCCACAGAACCAATTTGGTGGCTCCTTAGTAATTCTGGTCAGTTTTGTATAGGTGCTGAACAATTTCAGTTGTCTAACACTCAGCTTCATAAATTTAGCATCAGTGGAGTCCAGCTCTGAGAAGTGGTATTTTCCTGCTCTGACCATTGTCAAGATAATTCTGCTTCAAGAATTCATCAACTGCCCAAGTGAGAAATGAGTCTCAGTCCTTCCTCCCTTTACATTGTCCTACATGTAAAATATAGATTTAGTACAGCCCAGCAGTGCTCTCTGTAAATGCACTCATGTACACTCATGCTCATGCATATGTGCGTGCAGCAGCCTGATTTTTTCACAGTTGGTTTTCAGAGCTGGTGCACAAAGGCATTTGCTTTCCAGTTATCCATGCTGTTTCTTTGGAAATATTGTGTTTTGTATTACTGCTGTCTGCTTTGGTTTGCTGTGCTGAGATCCACATGGCTTTTAAAGTCTCTTGAAAATATGAAGATCTCAGTTTAAAGTTACTTTAAATCATATTGTCTGAATGTAAATGTAAATTGATTGAAATTTTAGCTTTTTTTTTTTTTTTTTTTTTTTAAGGAGCATACCTATTTTAGTGTAAGTAGAAGGATGTTCACTGATAAATGTTTTCACTTTTACCTTTTCTTAGATTATGTACGATCAGGTTTTAGTACTTTGGGCTGCTATGACCTGTTTTGTTTTATAAACAAATTACCTTTCCCAAGTCTGGTGATTGAGAACTTAGATACCTTTGTGTCTTGTAAGACCAATTTTGTCCTCCCACATTTGCTAGGCGTTCGAATTCAGTTGGTCCTTACCATCAGGATTCTGAGGTGAAAGTCGCTGGTGTTCTTACCACAGACAAATCTTGCTGTGGAAGATATTAACAGCAATAATTTCAGTCTAGAACTATAATAACTGAGAAACATTCAATTATTGATTATTCTAAATGATAAGGGATGGGAAGTCCAGACTGCAGCCATCTGAAAGCTGCTGTGAGAACTTGTCTGACTTCTAAAAGTGAATCCTAACAGAAAATAGAGCAGATTTCAAACTCTTTATTGGTTTTATTTATTTTTTCTTAATGGAGATCTACGGTCCACAAAGTATATAGCAGAGGATGTAATGTTGACAGCACAACCTCTGCTTATGACAGCATAGAAGTGCTGCCATCTAAGCTGTAGCTTTTTCTTTGGTAGCCTCTTAGCACAGAGCATAGTAGCTCGGAGCTGCAGTTATGGCTGCCACAGGCTCTGCTATCACGCAGACAGAACTGCACAGCCCATCTGTAGGATGTGAAAGAAATTGGAGGAGCCCAAATAAAAAGACTTGCTGTAGGTGATGGTTAGCTGCTGATTTTTCCGTGCTCACCCTGCCTGGAGTGGGCGGGAAGCATTTCCTGCATATTGGTACACGGTGAGAAAAAGCTGTTGGGCACCTTCAGAAATGAGTCATTCGGCATCAGTAGTTATATCTGAACAGGTCATCCATTGGAGAGAGACCAGATGCCAGGAGGTGGGGGCTGAGCCATAAGTAGAAGGATAAGAAAGAATTTACCTTTCAAATATGTCTGAAGGATCCTTTAGAGGTTCAGCTGCAGCCAGAAGACAAGCTGTGTCTTCAGCTCATCCTTTATCATATCCTGTCAGTCAGGACAAAACTGTCTGGAACTGGTGATTACGGACAGGATGGAACAAATAATAGGGCTTGTGCTTGTCTGCAGGGCAGAAATGAAATTTAGCATCCTCAAAGTCTTAAGGCTGTATTGCATCACTGCATATTGGTCTGTCTTATGTTCAAACGTTAAGTTATAAGGGGAAGAGAGTGAGGAGCAAACTGCATCACAGTACAAGTGGAAGTGAGGGGAGACAAGAGAGGGAGTCTCCATTTTATAATTCAAATGAAAACAAAACAAAGAAATAAAACCTAAAAGTTCTGTAGATTTGATAGAAATGCTGGCTTATTAAATTGTGAAATGTTGCTTGCTGTGTCATAAGAATAATGCAGCATGGACCTCTGGGTCCTCTCTTGTTTCCTCTCTGGGCTAGGGCAGAATCAAACTAGCAGAATAGCTCCTCTGCCGTGCACTCCTGTCTTTGGAAAGATGAAGTGGTATGGGATGGTTTGGCAGCTGTGATGCCAGCATATAATAAGAGAAGTAAGAGTCCAGTGGAAGATCTCTACCTGCAAAACAAAAAAAGAGGAATACAGTCAAAATGCAAGTCCTTGTGGCCCTGTAAGAATATTCACACATGCTTACACTTTGACAGAATAAATGAATCAAATTGTATTTTCTGTAGATAATGAACACCATTGTTTAGATGCAAAATCCATTTCCTATTTAAAACATATTGTCCAAAGCAAAAGTTTTTGTCCAGTCTTTTTGTAACAATAATTGAAAGCGTGTAGTTTTCTAGCATGATATGTGTCTGGTATTTCACTGCTGGAAATCTTATGTTTTTCTGCCATGATGAGATTTGGATGTCCCCTGATACAGAAATGTGGCTGTGACTTACTTGCTTGTTGGCAAGACAGAGAATATCACAGAATCCCTGTTTTATGGTTCAACCATTCTTGTATTTGCAGCAGTGTAACAATAATTCAACCTGATGAGTGATCTCATTAAGGTCATCCTCACTATCTTCCACACTTTTCCACACTTTTCAAAGTCAACTTTTTCTGCAAGTTATTCTAGGAGACACCAAATACACCTCTCTAGAGCACATAGGTATGTATGAGAAGCTGATGTGCCCCTGTATGCAGTTTGTGGAAATACAAGGAAAGCTTGTCTTAACACTGTCCCATGCAAATATGATGAGGGATGTGCAATACACCTACAAAAGTTTTCTTCATACACATAAATTGCTTTGGAGACAAAAAGAAAAAGAAAAAAAGCCCAACAATTTCCTGGTGCCATTGGTAGAAAAGTAAAGAAAAGCTGATTCTAAAAAACTCCCTGTATACTTGAAGCACCTGTAGTAACTGTCTTCTTTCTTTGTGTCCTTTCTAAACGACAGTGACCTGATGTCGTGGTTTCTTCTGGGACTGTATAAACATTATGATAGGTGCAGGTCACGGGGTTCAATTTGCTGCATCCTTTAAATTGTAAAAGCTGTCATCCCCGTTCTGCTGTATACTCTTAGGGCACATATTTAAGTGTACTTGAAACACTGAAAATAAAATCCATGTTGCTGCTCTAAGTAGTGTTAAATATATGTGAAGATTGAATAAAGCCTCCAGAGATAGGAGGTGAGAACTGAACAGCCTTGAGCTGAGTGCTAAACAGCTTTGACTGCACACTGGGATAGTCTAATGGCCCACAGTGAGATGCCATACACATACTGGTTGATTGGATTGTGCACCACTCCTGCTGCAGCGTGTTACTGAATGGCTGCCTGAGCAATGACACCCTTTTGCCCTTCATGATGCTCATTTCTGACTGTGGGTGCTTGCTGTTCATTGCTTTGCGAATACACTAAAGAACAGACTTGCTTGAGCTGTGCTCGGATCTCTGTGGGATAACTCAGTGCTGCAGCTCTGGATGGAGATGAGTGCTGTTATCCCCTCCTGCACCAGGAGTGATTGCACCCATTATGGCAGAGCAAGCTGCCAGCTGCACGCACTGTGGTCAGAGCAAGAATAATGTGACTTAAAAAACTTAGGGGGAAACTGGTCCTTTGCCTGCTTTTGGTTTTGATCAGTGTTTTCTCTTTATACTTTCTGGTAACTGTGATAAACACTTAATCTCTTGTTCTGCTTCTGGGTTTCTTGCCAGTGGGAGAAGCTGCAGATGACAGCCAGCGAGAGGAGGAAGATCATGTGCTCTGTAACATTCCATATCATTGCCATCACCTGCGTTGTGTGGTCTCTGTATGTCCTCATAGACAGGACTGCTGAAGAGATTAAACAGGGACAGACTACTGGTATGTTACTTGGTTATCTTCCTACTTACTCATTTGGAATTATTCTTTATCCTGAATGCAGAGAGGATGCAAAGCCTGAGAATGCAGGTAATGCTTTTTCTTAGATCAGTCAGCTTTAGGCAGAGATTGAGTTGATGTAAAAGAACAGTTCTAAAGTGATTTAGTTAAATTGGTGTAAATTTGTCTGTAGATTCTTTTAAGTCTATTACGTGTCAATTTTGCACTTGTGAAATGCACAGATACAAGAGAAAACCACTGTAACTAAACATAAAATTGCACTGGCTTTGCTAATTTAGTTCTAAGCTGGAACACTTACTCAGATGACAAGCATGTAAGCATCTGTTTGCTACTATGACTACCTTTAGCTGAGTAGAAAGAGAACAATTTTAAAAAAGGGAAGAAGGAACAGGAACCAAAGTCCAAACCTCTGAGCTAAACTAACAGGCTTATTTTTTCTATTCAGCCATCTTTGAGACATATTAGCACAACTTTTCTGCGGGAGACACATTTGACTGAAGAAATTAGAGTGGTTGTGTGGGGAGCAGCGAAATTCAGAAATTCATCACTACACGGATGTCTTAACTTCCAGAGTAGCAGGTTTCCTTCAGTGTGCCAGCTGTGAGCTTACCAAATTGAAATGGGTTGACTTTGGAGTGCCGGGCTGTGAACTTGCAGCTCTTGCAGAACTGTTTTTTCAGGCAGCTGAGCTCCCCCAGAAGGTGGGGATTGGAGTAACAGGCTGTGCACCAAGGCTGGGTTTTAAGGCAAACCGTCCTTGCTCACAGAGGTTGAATGCCAACCTCAAATGCAGTTGGGAAATGAGCATCTATAAGTGTGCAATTCCACAGAGCTCTTACAGTCTCTGTAGAGCAGAGTCACACGTCAGACAGCTTTGCTGTCATTTGTTTAGTTTAGCTGTGGTGTGATTGTTCGTAGTTTCAGTCAGGAAGCTGCTTTGAATGAAAGTTTGTAGTTTTTGTTCCATCCAACACCATCTTTTCCACGTATGGTGGAAATTGTTCTTTCAGTGCAAGGTCTCCATATGATAAAGAAAAGCACTTTCTCTCAAAGATTTATCATATCCTCGTTACTTTATTCAATACATTCGGTGAACATTATTAGGTATAGTATGGCTACATAGTACTTGTTACTCTGCTTTCTTTGCTTCCTTCATTTGGATTCCAAATCTGGGGGATGCTCTGAGGAGCTGCAGCATGCATGTATTTATTCATTCATGTCTGCACGGCAAGGCGTAGGCTATTGCTGCCTCCAGATGGCATCAGATAGCTCCCCTGTGAATCAGAGGTCCAGGTATTCATCACTAGTGGGATTTCATCAGTAGTCATGTTGCAGTGCTCTTTGGGTCTGGAGACTAAAATATTTTAATTCGTCCTACACTGCTGTGCATTTCCAAAAGAACAGTGGCCTGTATCTTGTAAAAACTTTGAAGACTTAGCTATGATTTTGTTACACTGCTAATTCTCTGAGAAACCTGAAAGTGAGAAGTTCAGCATGATCTCATATCCATCTTGGGATGCTTATCTTTCAGAAGGAGAGAAACTGGATGGATACAGGATGTGTATAAGCAGAAGATGTATAAAATTAGTCATTTCTCATTTAAAAGTATGTTATAGGGATGTAACGAGATCCAATGGCTAGGAGTTCAAACTGGGCATATTCAGGTGGTCTGGTGGTCATTTTTATTATGTTAAGTGAGCTTGCCAGAATGCTTCAGCATCTCCAACACTTGTCATTTTGCATCAGAAGAGATGCTGTAGTTCAACTATGATCTACTGGGTCTTATGCAGGTAATCAAATTGTCAGTTTTGTGTCAAGAATGTCTCAAGCTGAATGGTGACAATGGTTCCCTTCAAAGACTGTGGCTGTGTGTATTGTGTGATCACGGAGTGGAACAGATCTCTGAATATCTTACTTTCAAGAGGAAAGCGTGCTATAGAAGCCCATTCATAATCTGATTAAATTTTCTTTTAAAAACAGGTATAAAAGGACCTAAAGTTTATACCTGGCTGTTGCCTTGGTTGTGCTGCACAACTGCTTAGTCATAAAGGATCAAGTGTTTTTGTGGGTTTTTTCTCTTTGAGGAGTGATATGTTATGTGAACTCAACAAGCTTAGAAGTCTACGTGTGTTAAACCTGAAGGGAGAAAAAAAGAGAGAACAAGAAAAACAGCAAAGTAAGAACTCTTAAGGTGTGTCCTTGAGAGATTCAGTATTGACCTGATGTTTTTTCTATTCCTTTTTTTTTTTTTTCTTCCCTTTCTTCCAGGGATTCTAGAATGGCCATTTTGGACTAAGCTGGTTGTTGTGGCTATTGGTTTCACTGGAGGACTTCTGTTCATGTATGTACAATGCAAAGTGTACGTACAGCTGTGGAAGAGACTTAAAGCTTATAACCGAGTAATATATGTACAAAACTGTCCAGAAACTAGTAAAAAGAACATTTTTGAAAAACCTGCACTAATGGAGCCAAACTTTGAAAGTAAAGAAATGCTTGGGGTTCACCATTCAGATACAAACTCTTCACATTACACAGAGCCAGAAGACTGTGCTGCAGAAATCCTTCACGTCTGATTACTGGGTGGGAGGAGTAATTCTGTATGTCCTTGAAGATTTAAAATATCGTTGTTTACTGCAAGCTGCTCTACCTTTTTAAAATCGGCTAACAGCTGAGGGCTGGCGGATGACTTTTTTTACATTTGTGTTCTGTTGGAATTTTTTAAAATCCCTTCAGCATATGTATTAATGTTATCATGGTTGTGTACCTCTCAACATTGTCTCACGTGCTGACTGATCAAAGAGCCACAGGTAGCTGGGTAGAATGAGCCTCGGTTGTGGTATCAAGCAAGCCACTGGTGGACTGTCATCAACTGCATATGGAGTCTGTTACTTTAGAATATGACTCTAAATGATTGTGGAAGGCATGTAGAGTATGGTTTGGTTGGTTTTTTTTTGTTTGTTTGTTTGTTTTTCTTAAGCATAATGAAGGAGGTTGTCCCAGATGCCGCAGGAAATGAGAGAGCTAGAGTCTAATCTACCGCTAACACTGCCACTAACATTTTGTCTTAGGCAGCAGGTGTAACATTATGCTTTACATATTGTGATGAGACTCACAAAGCATATAGCACTTTTAAAAATCTTTATTTTATGATGTGTATGTCCAATGAGAATGAAACTTGAAAGAATGTGTCATTTGCAGAACATTTCTTCGTTCTTTAACCCATCCATTCTACTGGAACATAAGCCTCTTGCCTTATTTAAAAAATAAAAATAAATTCCAATGCATGATTTCCAACACATGCCCCCATTATCCTACTAAACATAACACTAAAAATCTGCCTCTTCGGCTTTCCTTTGAGGAGCAATTCTTTTTGAAGAATATTGCACTCGTGACATGCGGATGTGTACAGTGTTCGTTTTCAATGAATAAGGGTTTCAATGCTCTATTTTAGGGATTGGTTTTGCTTTTTTGTTTTGTTTTTAACAGGTCAGACCATCAACAAATCTCCGTATATATACCTAACATAACTGTCATTCCAGACCATTGGTAAAAGGTTTGCTGGTATACTGGTGAAAATGTGAGCTGTTGTGGAAGAAAGATATTTAGTCAATACAGATGAAATTGGTTTTCTTTCTTTAGTACTGTGTCATGTGTGAATTACCCAAGAATTTGACATTGTGAGAGGAGGTGCTAAGATGAAAATTTAGGAAGTATTGCATTAAGTGGATGAATTAAAAAAAATGCTTGCCTGTTTTAGTCCTGATGTGATGCGTTACATGGTCAGAGAATAGCTTTGTCTGTTGCTTTGAGTTTGGGACTGGCTATTTAATCTGTCAGCCTTAATGAATAGAGGGACAATTTTAAAATCTGTTTGCCGAGCTTTAGACAGACTTGCCCAAAGCCTGGGATGTCTGCTGTCAATTCACTTGTCCAATTTGCTTCACTGTCCAGCTTCAAGCTCTTGTTCAACCAAAGTCTCACATCAATGTGACTGGGGTGGACACAAAGCCCCACTGAAACTCAGTACACGAGGCTTTTGTGTATGAGTGCTAACTTTCTCTACCTGAGCCCAATCTAAATCTCTGTAAAGTCAATGATAATTTCCTGAACGATGTCTATAGGAATCTCCCGGACTTCTCTGCTACGTAAAAGCCTCTACTTACTTGTTGAGATACTGAATTAAATCCCGAGGTCCAGTTCAGGTTTTGCGTTATCCTTTTCAAGTACAACATCACTGGGCATGACTTTTTCATAATAAAAGTGGTTGCTTTAACATATCCCAAAAAAATGAGAGATCATTGATTTTTTCCTTTTTTTTTCTTCTGATAATGTGCTATTTATTTATTTCTATGTTAATCTTTTTGAAAAATGCCTGAGATGGGACTAAGGTAAGAGAACACACACGATGAGTTGTTGAAAGTAGAGTGTGTGCATGCATGCCTCTGTATGGTCTCATGCTTGAAGCTTCCTGGCTGTGTTCTTCATGAACAGCACAGTACCTTGTTCTTGAAAAACAGACCTCCAGGCAGTCCTAGCATAGCTGCACTGGCATGGGTTTGCATGCTGTGCTAGTTGTCAGGATATACCATGCTTGTGTGATGTAGGATGAGCCCTGCACACCTTACTGGACAGCAGTCTTCATGATCATATGCGTGTAGAGCTTGTTGTCTACGCCCGTCATGTTTTAAAGTGCAATTACTAAGACCCTTTGCTATGAATGATCCTGTTCTAAGAACCCAGATAACATTCAGTCTCGTTATCTTTTTTTGATCTGTGAAAAAGATTTACTGGATAAACTCAGGTAGGTTAATATCAGGTCTTACATACCTTCATAATTTTCTTCTGAAATGCCCAGTGCAGAAGGCTTTCATGTCTGCAAGATGCACAGAATCAGCTGTATGCATTCTCATCCAATCTGTGGACTTTAGGGGAAGTGGAAGTCCTGGGACAAGTCCTGGTATGAAACCTGTCTGTGCTCCAGTTTGCATCTGAGAGGCAGTGGTGTCTGACTGGTGTTCTGACAGTGCCACAAAGGCATATTGTAACACACCTGTCCTGTTTTAATCACTGTCATAAATGATTCTTGATGAAATATTGTGAAATCTCATTCGGCATTTTGGAAGCTCTATGCAGTATATACCAATTAGCATTCAGTGTATTCAGGACACTGAATGTTTTTGCTGTGGCCCTGTGTATCATAGGAAGAAAAAAACGTCCCTATTAAAATCATCTGGGGAAAAATAATTGCAGATAAAACTGTTTTAGCCAGTGCTACACCCCCTTTCTCCAGTAGCTCTTACCCAAGAGAAAATAATGCCTAGTATTTAAATTCTCTTTACTAGTGAGGATTGCTCGTACTAGGAAGGGCTGCAGAAGAGATGCATCTGCCAGGACTTGTCATTTAAGCTGGTCATACTTGAGCTGATTCTAGCTTAATGTTAACAGGGAGCTTCTGGAGCTACAGTTCTCTGCTTCTACATGGTGCTATCAAATCGTATAAGAAGGTTGAATGGTGCTTTTTCCTTCTTATTTCTCTAAGGAGATTCTGTTGACTTGTGTTCAGCTTCCAGCTGCAAGGCACTTGTGCTAGCTTGGGTGAGCTCCATCCTGCCCACCTGGATGTTGGTAATGGAAAACACCACTCCCATCAAATCAGGCATTCCAGAACTTCCTTTTGGCAGCTTTTGAAATGACTGAAACAAAATGTGAGTTGTTTTGGTCCTTGTTCCTTGGCCAGCATTAGTTCAGGTTACCTGGGACTTCTCTGGAACAAGAATTAAAATAGGAGGGAGTATGGACTTAGTACTCTTAGTACTTAGCTACCATAGCCTTTTCTGTAGATTGCCAGAGCTTTTGCTCTAGAGATCGGACCAAAATCCCATGCTATGGACTTACATCCTGTCCAGAAAAGCACTGATTGTGCCAAGGAAATCTCCCTGCATCTGCCAAGTCATGACCATGCATTATGTTAGAAGCAAAGCATGTGCTGCAGAAGATTGCTCCACTCTAAGAGACCATGAGATGTTAAATTCCTATGAATTCTCAGGACTTTTTTGACCATAAACCGATACTCTGACTAAAGAGGTGGCCAGACCTGGAGACAGAGTCATCTGGTTGAATGTCATTGAGGTTGGCTTTGCTTCAGCAGGAGGGAATCAACAGAGGTTACACTGGTACAGAGGTAACTCATCCATTCCTCCTGCCACTTCCCTACACTGATCAGAGCACCTAGTCTGCATGTGCTGGTGCTGCATCAGGAGCAAGTTCCTCTGCCCTGCGTTTGGCTAGCTGAGTATGTTACAAAGTGAGAGTTGGATCCAAATTTCCCCTAGGCTGGGGCATATTAACAGAGGTTTCTGGTGTAGGTCGTGGTCACTGCTGAAAAGGAGGTCTGTGAGTCTGGGCTGGGTCCCTTGCAAATATGGGGTAAAACAGGGCAAATACAAAAGCACAGCTATTGCTGGCTGGGTTTTCACTGCATTGTATTGGATATGCAAAGAAAACTTCTAAACAGGATTTCTAATTTGTGATTATTTTTTAGTTTGGAGGTATTGCGGTGTCTGTATATTCCAATGAAGTACTTAAAGCACTTGTCTTTGTATAGAAGATAACTGTTTAAAAATTGCAGCTGATCTTGTATTTAGGTAAAACATTTGTAGATAGGTAATTGTATAACGTTGAACAACTTTACACTGGCATGTGTTGTATAGTTTATACAAGACACTTCACAGTTCTGCAGGATTTTTTAGTTAGTAAATTTCTAGTAACTTAAATGTATAGTTTTGTATCCTTTCATGTATGTTCTTATTCTCAGTATTACCACTTGCAGAGTTATTTTTAGTTTCTTAAACTGTAATTGGTTATTTGTGTGTGATACACAGGGTTATTGACTGCAGCAATAAAGTGTTTCTATAAAAAACATCAGAACAAAACAAAAGCAGCATAGTATCCATTTTGTTTCAGAAGGTGTTAGTGGCCCAGTCTGGAGAGAAGCTGAGCTCCCCATAGAGAGATGATCGAATGAAGCAAGTTACTTTTACTGGAGCACACACAGGACTGCGTGGCTCTTTAGTGTAGCATGCCAACACACAGTAGGATCTTTGACAGTTTGACGTCATAAATCATAAAGGGGTAGTTAACCATAACCATAAGTGGATGATTCCACCACTGCAGTGAGAAGGCATGACTTTGTGCAGGTGCTTTGGGGTCAAGTGTGGGAATCATGGGAGAGGTTTCAGGCTTGTGCCACGCAGGAGGTGCAGAGAGGATTCCCATAAGCTTGAAATGCGTGGAGCTTCTTGCATCGATGCTGAGTGTTGCTATGAATGCTTCATGTCTGATGTTGGCATTTCTCAGGGCACTGGTGTAGAGTACATGATCCTCATTACACTGATGTCTAAGAAAAAATAAGTCTGTGTAAATGTGGAGCAGTGTGCAACTACAATAACCCTTCGTTGCTGCCTGCGTAAGCATGATTATGGTGTTACATGTGCTTCCATGCCAGGGCTGAGCCCCAGCATGTGAAGTCTTCAGTAGTTTTTCATAAACAGATTTCTATCACCAATAAATCAAAGAAAACTGCCATCTGCACTGCTGTGAGACAGCTTGTAACAAGTGTGTAAACACTAAAGAGCAAATAAGATCTGCAAAGTTGTCTGCAGCAGACACAGTGGGTCTCAAAGAGGCTCTTTTATCTTTATTTTTAGTAAGTAACTAGTTTTGAATTTTAATTCAGGTGGGAAACAGGAGGGAATTTTAATACTGCGGCCCTAGGGAGGTGTTTCCAATGCAAAGTGAAAAAGCTATTTCTTAGTGAAGCAAGCCTGGTTGTAGTACACGAAGGTACTTGTATAAAGCTTGCTAGGTGCACCAGCAGGACCCGCATGCAAAAAATACCTTCCTGGAGAGATGGTAAGATGATTTCTATGGCCTGCTATTTGACTGATGGTCTCTGGGATGGAACATCGATAGGCTACTTGATGAGCAGAGACTGTAGAGCTGTCTGGCCTCTGGTTAAAACGTGTTTCTCATCTTGGGTTCAGGCATCTCAAGTTAATTATAAAATAGCTTGTTCCCTTTTGCAAACCTCGCTTTGCTCTGAGGGAGTCTTGCTGTCACCATATGAAGTATTCATCTTGAGGCGGAGCCGTGGCTTAAAGCAGATGGCACAGCTGTGACTCCAGGCACTGAATTTTCTAGCTGACTCCAGCAGCTGAAGCAATGAGGTGAGTAGCTACTGTCATGTGATGGGCTGGACTGGGAATGAGAGGCTGACCAAGGCAGGAGGGCAGCAGCAGGAGTTGTAAGATCCACTGGGTGCCTTCTGGAGGCAATGGAGGTGTCAGATGCGTGGACCCACAGGATGAAGAGGAGATCACGTCTCTGCAAGGGCAGTGTCAGGAGTCCAGGGGAGGGAGGCCAGCTGCGATGGTAGTGGCTGTATCCAGGCCTTTGGAGTTCACAGCCAAGGGAAGGTTGTAGAGGAGGAGCCCTACATTGCATGGAAATAGCCGGTGGGCTGCTGGGGAGGCTGGTAGCATAGCACAGAGAGCTTGCTGCCAAGCTTCTCTAGGGATGAAGCCTACTGCATGCACAGGCCTTTAAAGACCAAATATAGCCAGTAGCTATGAGAAGCACAATGCATTGCCTACTGTGCAGGGACTGTTCCTCCTCCAGCAGCCCTTCTCCCACAGCTGCCCTGTGGGCGACTCACCAGATTTGCCCATCCTCTGCCTGTTCACCCACAGTGCCTCTTTCCATTCATTCTACCAAATGAAACCCAAATGTCCTTTGTCTTTCCTACACACCTTCACTTTCACTGCTGTCATTGTTTTCTCAGTGTTCAATTTGCCTCTGGCAAGACTGGGCAGAGAAGGCTGAGCTGGGAGGAACTGAATTATACCACTGTGTGATTCACAAAGATGACTGTGGAAATACCCAAACCTGGCACTGTGCAATTAAGCTCTGTGTCAACCTGCCATCCCGATTTTTCCTGGAAATCTTGTATCTGGCTGCATTCTCTGATGCGTAGGATGCTCTCTGATGTTTTGGGATTTATGGGGTACAGTATTACCACAACCCAGTCAGAAGATGTTTATTCACAGCGTTAGGGGGGGATGGATGACATCAGAAAATCAGACAAGGATATCTCATTATAGAATAAGAATCAAACAGGAAGAGAAAATAATTAATCATAGCCAAACAGGGGTCAGGGGTTGGAAGTAATTCAGGAGGGAGGCAGGGAATGTTTGAAGAAGTAAAAATAAAAAGTCAGTAGGGCTCTGGATAGAAGAAATGGACCAAGTTCAGTGCATCACTCAAGGCGGAATAATTGGAAATGTAACATTGCTCAGAGAGGGTCAAGTGGTGGCAAATTTCAAGAATACTCTTTTAAAGTGTATTCTAGGGAAAAGGCAAGGTTGGCAACAGAGGAATTGGTAGCTGGAAATAGAGAGGAGACCTCAGCTGAGAGGATAAAGGGGCTGAATGAAGTTGTCTCAAAGGCGTTAACATCAGAGGCTGTGAAGTAACAGAATAAAACAACCAGGAGGCTGCACTGAGCAGAGGAGGGAGGTCACCTCTCAGGGTGTGCTTGCTAAATGTTTGAGGCTCAAGGAATCAGGCTGACTATTCCTAGCATTTTAAGACTTCACTAAAATTAACCTCCCAGTCATTTTTGATGGGAGCCCCTTGCCGTGCTGGTTTACTCTGATGCTCCTTTCCTCAAAGGCCACCTGCAAACAGGGCAGGCCAGGCAGGCTTAGGAGAATTCATCACTGGGGACAGCAGCTTACCTTGTCAAGGGGAATGGTTAACATATGGGTTTGGAGAGAGTAGGAAATATCTCTGGCTGAGGACTTGATCCTAACTGGGAAAGCACAGCTGCCTTAGGCAATGTATGTAGTGCTTCGTATGTGCCTCATTCCTGTGCACCCCAAATTAGCTCAGAAAGCACTTTTGTTCCCTTCTTGAGGATGCACTGAGGTTCCCCTGGTGTCTGGTTTGCCCCTTGTCTTGTCCTTGTGCTTAACTTCCTGCTTCTGAATGTGCTGTGCTAGAAGAAACTGATTCTTTTCCAGGACTACAGGATTACTTAAGTCAGTGTTTCTCCTGCCAGCAAGAACAGTTTGTTTTATCCCCAGAGAGTGCTTTCAGGACAGTGCAACATTCGTGGCCAATCCTGAGCAGTTGATACACACCAGAGAAATCAGATGAAGATTAAATCCAACTGTTCTTCAGCTTTCTGGCAAAGCTGAGTCAAAACAAGTGGTGGCAAAAGTTAAAGGTGTTACTTCAGGGATGAATTTGGACCTGCATGACTTCAGATTGGAGCTTATGCTGCACAAACTTTGCCCTTTCAGCCAGGGCTAGGGACATTTTCACCAGGCAAATGTCAGTCCCTTACTGCTTCTCTTGGCTGGCAGAGCAAGGGTACTGCGCTCAGCTTCATGCACCTGTAGATCTGTGGACCCTCCAAGCAGGGATGGCAGCAGGTCTGAGCAAGGAGCTGCTGCTTTCTGCTCCGGTGGAGAGGCCACAATTAGCACCCATTTGTTTTCAGCTATCAAGCCTATGTCCCTTAGATTATTTATGTAACCTGGAAAATTCTGTAGGTTCTGCTAATCAACTCCATCGCTGGTAATTACCATGTTACATCATTCCTCTCCAAGCCTGATCCTTTATTAGCATACTCCAGGAGCCATCTGCCCATCCAAATCATCTGCAGCCTCAGGGGAGCTGCAAGGGACGTGACATCCTCACAACACAACCTTGTTTGTCAGTGGCATAGTAAGAAGGTTGAGAGGGATGGCAATGGCCTTCCCTTGACAAGTTCAGTGCAGTGAACATGAGCAGTGCTTGGAGAAAGGGGACCTGTGAGTTACCATCCTGTCCCACAGCACCCTGTGCTTTCTTCTCTTAGCCCATTCTCTGAGCCCACCAGAGCCCTCAGCCCAGTGCTGGCCTAGGCCAATCATGGCAGCTCCCTCCTTTCCTTTCATTTCACATTTCCATGCAATTTCCCTGGCTTTCAAGAACAAGACTTCCAGGCACAGGTAGAAGTAATGTAGTCCCTTAGTAAAAGGGCTGTTTGGGGGTTGGGTTGGGGTTTTTTTGTTTATTGTTTGTTGTTGTTTTGTTGGTTTTGTTGTTGTTGTTGTTTTTTGTTGGTAGGTTGGTTGGTTTGTGTTGTGGATTTTTTTATTTTCTTGGAAAAAGGCTCCGTTTTGTTTGGCAGGTCCCTGATACAAAGCATCTGATAATTCCACCATTATTAAATACCTTTAGCAATAAATCACTGAAGATGGAAGTCAAGGTAAAATCAAAAGATACCAAAGGAATAGACTAAAAATAGGGTGAATTGTGAAAGGGTTGGAAAGAGGACACTCCTACAAGTGTCATGCACGGCTCTGAGCTTACTGAGCATTTTCTTTAGCGAGTTGGTAAGAAGAGTTGCTGTGCTGCAGGGAACTGCCCAGCAGGAGACAGAGCTGCACATCCAGGGGAGCAAGATGGGGGAACTGACTCATAAAGACATGCGGAAAACCACCAAGTGAGGTTTATGCAGCGCTTTGCTCCATACCTGCAGCAAAACAGAAGGGGCCCAGAAGGTGGCCCTGTGTCTGACAGGTGAAGCATCACTGTCTTAACAGGTTTCAGGTAACTCCTGCAGTGAAAGGTGTATGAGCCTAACTTTGTTGCCATCTGAAACAGGCAGTATGGTTTATTCAAATGGAAAAAGCAAGAACAAGGAAGGGATTAAGAGTTTGCAGTGGGCTTTTGTGGGGTGAGTGTCCCTGGGAGGGATAGCAGGAAGGCCCCTTTCAGGCTGAGCCTCAGGATGGCAGATCGGAGCTCAGCTGCCACAGGTGTGCCTTGCAGCAGCAGCAGCCTTGTACTGCTGGTGCTATTTAAAAAGCAGCAGCAGGCTGAAGACTTGTGCTGAGCAATTCTGCAGAGCCAATGAAGGCACTTTCTATATGCCTGTACGTAAATGCATATCTTGAATGTGGGGGGAGCCTTGATATCTGATGGTGTCACAGAATAGCAAGCAGCTGTTTCTGTAAAGGAAGACACATAGGAGACCTCCGATGAGACTGATGAGTATTGCCATGCTTACGAGAAAGAGGAGGATGTTGCAGGCTGTCACCACCAGTGACCACACTGCACAAGCCACAACCCATCATGGGCAGGTGTTAGAGGCTGAAGCAGAGCCTCAAGTAACAACCTTGCAGCTGTGCAGTGGGATCTGCAGAAGTCACAGCCCAGCTCCTCCCCACCTGGGGCTGTGCAGCAGCAGTGTGACAGAGTTAAGGGGGTGCCAGCATAGGGCCTGCATGTGTGCCTAATGAAAATACGGGAGTGTGGCATCAGTGGGCTTGGCGCATTGGTGCCATGTGTACAACATCAGTTCTCTGGGGCTCTTTTCCTTGGGGTAGGCTGAACATGAGAGAAGCGCTGGCAGATGTTATCTCAGTGTTAGCATCTTTATTAAAACAGGTTCGGCGCTTGCTGCACTGGGGGTGGGGAGTGTAAAAATGTGGGATCCTTGCAGTGCTTTGTGGGAACACTGTGTGTGTGTGTGCGCACAGTTTGTGTTACAGGCGGCTGTGCAAAGACAGCGGGGGCCTGGCAAGATCGGAGAGATTCAGTAATAAAGAGGAACAGCGCGGGTGGGTAGGGCCGGGCCGGGCAGCGGGGCGGTGCTCGGCGGGGGCTTGACAAGGCTTAGCTGTGTGGCTCGGCCGTGCCGTGCCGTGCCGTGCCGTGCCGTGCCGTGCCGTGCCGTGCCG
>NW_024884722.1:17768887-17818803 GCF_019232065.1 Centrocercus urophasianus
CGTGCCGTGCCGTGCCGTGCCGTGCCGTGCCGTGCCGTGCCGTGCCGGTGGGACCATGCCGTCCTACACCGTCACCGTGGCTACGGGCAGCCAGTGGTTCGCGGGCACCGACGACTATGTGTACCTGAGCCTGGAGGGCACTGCGGGCTGCAGCGAGAGGCACCTCCTGGACAAACCCTTCTACAACGACTTCGAGCGCGGCGCGGTGAGTGCCCGCACAGCCCCGGCTCAGCCGGCAGTGCCCGTCCCGCTGCTGCCGGGCTGGGGGTGGGCATCGGGGCAGGCGAGCCGGGGCTCGGAGCTCTCTATCGCAACTTTAAATGGTAGCTGCAAAACAGTACCAGGCACAGGGCTGGGCTGGCGCTGGGCTGTCAGAGGGGCTGCTCGGGCTCACCCTGTCGCGTGCACTGAGCTGTGCCCAGCTGCCATCTCCTATACGCCGACCATCCCTTCAGTATGGATCTCATTTGTTTATTGTCCGACTTCAAAATAATGGACTCTTGATTATATATTTTTTTTAACGTGTACTTTATTTGTAGCCTACTCACAGCTCCCAGGAGATCTAAGGAGATTTAAGAGACTTGAAAAGTTTTTTATAAGTGCCCTTAACTGATTCTATGATACTATGATTGAACTCGCTTTGGAGATGAGCCCCACCACTGTGCATACAAATTTGGCCCCACCATCACAGTGCTGCCTTGCCTGTAGGTACATTTTTACCCATGGGGTGCACAGCCTGCGCCAGCTATCCATCCTTCCTTGTTTGGGCACCTCAGGTATGACTTGCAGATGACAGCATTTTAAGTTAGTGTTGATGATGTGTGCAGATATGGCCCCCAAATATGTGTGGATAAACATCCCAGGAAAAGAAATTTCAGAGGTGTGGGTTCCTCCCTGTTGCTGCTGTTGAAATTACTTTCTTTCATGAGTAAGCATTCATTGCAGAGATCTTGTTACCCTTGATCTCCCCAGTGGGCATCCACTCCTTCTTTGTAGAATCACAGAATAGCTTAAGTTGGAAGGGACCTTAAAGATCATCAAGCTCCAGCCCCCCTCTTCTTATTTTATCTGGAGAATATAAACAAAGCCTAACAACATTAGTGAGAGTGATGGAAGAAAACCTCAGAGTGTTCTGCATGCTCAGGTTGAGGCTGTGCTCCTAAGAGGACTGGGCCCTGCTTGGCTCCAGATTTCCAGTGCCTGGGCACCCTTCTCCCATCATCAGGCTGCAAATGGGGGTCCAGGAGTGCTGGGCTCTTCTGGGTGAAAGTGGGAGGAGTCAAGCTTCGTGTAGCACAGCAGCCCTGCAGCAGGCAGTATGTGCACCTGGAAGCACATACTCCTTAGGAATGCAGCTTCTAGGTGGATTTGAAAGTCTTTACCTGTATGAATAGCTTGCCCAACATTCCATACAAAATGTATTGTTAGGTAAGCAAGTTGAGACAGGGACAGTCTCTTTTTTCTCTTTTTTGCCAAACTTCTTTCCAGGTGCAAAAGTCCACTAAAAGGTGACTAATTCTTGACTTTATCTACTATCCAAATTATTTCCATATCAGTCCTCCCGTATTGTGTTCTGTAAGATGGCTGCTTCACAGGATGCTTGATGTGCATTGTGCTGCTGCAGGCAGTGTTTCTTTGGGCACTGCCGTGCATTCCTCCAAGCACCTGTTCAGGTAACACTGTGCCCAGAACACCATGAGTCTCACTGATACACCTTGCAAAGAAGGAAAGAGAAGAAAAGTAGTGATATGGAACAAAAAGTAAACCAGCAAACAATACTGAAGCACACTGTAAGACTTTCAGGTTGGTTGCTTTGTAAAATGTGACAGTTGAAGCCAGTTCTGCCTCTGCCATTTCGGTAACATCCCTACAATTTTCTTTTTCTTCCAATAATTACTGTGTGATCACATTTGAAAAATAACAATAATAATAAAGCATTTTTTTCACTGATAACCAGAATTCCAGAGTACTATCTTGTAAAGCTTTATCACTTTCCAGTTTCTTTACTAAACGGTGGGCCAGTCTCAGTGGTGCCATTATCCTGAGAATGGCTTCATCTGAATTAATGCAAACAGTGAGTTTTTATAGATATGCTGGATGAGGTCTCCAACCAGCTCTGAGCAGATCTGCGTGCCAAATGTTGATAGAAGGGAAGGGATGAGGGAAAACCAGAAGGAGCTTTCATAATGGCAGTGTACTTTTAGTTTCAGTCTGACTTACTCCAAGCACTGGACATGGGCAGTTTAGAAAGCTGGAGCTGCTTTTCTTCACTCACTATCTTTTGAGTAAGTTCCTGTTGGTGCAAAGCAATTTCAATGTGAGTGCGTGGTGTCCCCCAGTTCTCTGTCTGCTTCCTGTTACCCTTCCATCTGCTTTTTGCTGAAACGCACTCAGCAGTATTTCCAGAAGGAAAACAGTTGTGTGTGGCTTTGGGCTTTGTGTGTGCAGTGTGCTGGTTTGCTGCTTCTTTTGCAGCACCAGGCTTGTCAGCAAGAGGTGCTTCTCTGCCAGAAAGAGCTTGCAATTTTGCAGAAGGGTAAATCGCTCAGACGGGATGCTAAGGGACTTTGGACAGTCTTACGGCCTTCATTCACCCTGTTCTCTCTCCCTGAAGCCAATTGTTTAAAAACTCCCAGCTCCTATGGTTTACTGCGCAGACACTGTGGTGCAATGTAGTTTAACAGGGTACCTCATAACACAAATGAAACAAAACCATTGAGAAACAACAAAAAAATAACCTGCTTCTTTGAACCTTGCACCGTCTGCACAGCTTGCCACACCTTTACTGCACCTTCATTGCATCAAATCCTAGATATATTTATGTAAGTTTGTGTAAAGTAAGGTTTTGTAAATTACAGAAACAATATAAGTAGTTATGTGTAAATGAGGATTTTTATTTTTAATGGAAGCTAGCTGAACATTTGAAGAAGAGAAATATTAAAATATAGTCAGGCATGTTGGGCAAGTTCACAGATTACGTCCTACAGTCACTGTCTACCACAGTGGAGGCTCACAGCACTACTGTGGTGAGCTCTCTGAAAAGCCAGTCAGTGTTTTTTCAGTCTCCAGAGCTGATTCAAACTTTTAAAACACCAAGGGAATGAATTTACGTGTGTACATCATCCTTCTAGCTGTTCTGGGACAGTGTGAGTGAAGGGGGTGGGGGCTGAAAATTCAGCAGCATAAACTCTCAAAATGAGTGTATATAATGGCTCTACCGAAAGAACTACTTCTGTTCTGCTTGGATATGCAAGGAAAAGTCAGAGACACCATTTTAATATGTCAGTTGAAATCTCAACTATGCGATTTTCATCTCCCAGCTCCTGCCTGTCAGGCAGATGCTGTCATGCCAGTCTTGCCAAGAACAGCCATGCTGTTTGGTGCAGCACAGTTCCTTCATGTGCTACCACCTTGTATGGATAGGTATGCTGCTGACATCAAGATTGCAAATTCTGTTTTAAGACTGGATGAGTCTCCTATTTGATGGAAAATGTTCAATGGCTTTGGTTTTAGTAGGAAAGTGTGTAGGAAAGAATATGGCTCTGACTGAGATTAGTCTGTTAAGTCTCTGAATCAAAGTAAGTGACGCCAAGATTGATTTTAAATATTTGACTTTAAGTGAAGTTAGGGTGAACATTAGAAGAAATCCCTTTGTCTTTGTTGATATGAAGCAGCCTCATCGGAGATGCAGTTTATCAATCATAGCCTGAACAGTTTCTAAGTTGATTGACGAACATCATGGGGAAAGATGGGCAAAGGCCAGGTTTTGTTATCTGTAGCATGGATTTCAAAGCTTTTCTTTGTTTCTTTTTTCTTTTTTCTCTCACTTGTATGAGTCAATTAGATGAGCCATGAAAGGTGGTAGTTTCAGGTGGTGGAGTATGAGAGAACTGAGGTCTGTCATCTCAAACTTTGGTGGACATACAGATGCTTTCATCCTAAAATGATCATCACAGCTAGTAATTCATGCATAGCTTGTAGAAAGGGTCCCGCAGACACTGAAGCATGTAGTGGATATATACAGCATATAGTGGAAGTGAATCTCACCCTTTGAGTATCAGCAGCTAGTTAGTATTTCTAAGGTTGTTTGTGCTGAGAAAAACCACAAGAGAATACAGTCTCTTCTTGTAAACACCTTATGCTGAGCAGGGTCATCTGAGCAGGCAGGCTGTGGCTGCTGCTCTCAGGATTTCTGTGGCAGTTCAGCTTTTACAATGAGCGCTTGACTGCTCTCCTTTGCCCTGAACTGTTCACATTGTTGGAAATTGAGAATCAGTTTCCATTCTCCTGAGTTGCTTAGCACTACACATAGCCTTACTGGCCCTGTGCAAAATGATTATTCATTTCTTTCTGTTCTGATATTACCTAGTAGTGCAATTACCACCAAAACTGCAGTGTGCTCAGTGCTGTTCCTGCATGCAGCAGGAGATCACACAGGTGGCACAAAGGTTAACCCCAGCCTTGTGAGGGGGCTGACATATCCGTCATTGAGTCAAGAGTTCACCATCCAGTGCGTTAACCTGTGATTATCCTTCTGGTGCAGCAGTGTGAATAGGTTTGCTGAATCAACACCTCTTTATGGCCTATTGCAGTAGCAAAAGCTATCATGGTCTGCAGATTTTTCTCAGACTTGCAAACATTTCAAGGGGTGTTACTATCTTTGGATTAGGTGCAAAATGTTTCCCCACTTTTGGTGTGCTTTACATGGTCTTATTTATTTCATTCACCTTTCATTTCTACTGCAAACATATAATCCACTTATGACCTTATCCTTCCCCTTGTCCTTGTCCTTCTCCCTCACTGGAACCAGGAAAGTACTGTTGCTGCCATGCCGTACTGGCCACAAGGAAGGCCAGGTGTGCTTGTACAGTCCTGGCTTTGCTTTCCACATGTGCAGTGTATCACTGACTATTTCTGCTCTGTAGGTTGACTCCTATGACGTGACGGTGGAAGAAGACCTTGGAGAAATTCAGCTAATTAAAATTGAGAAACGAAAATATTGGTACCAAGATGACTGGTACCTTAAGCACGTCACTGTCAAAACACCACTGGGCGATCATCTGGAATTCCCATGTTACCGTTGGATTACAGATGAGAAAGAAGTTGTCCTTCGAGATGGAAGAGGTGAGCACCATGAGAAACATCCTGTGCAGCAGCCAGAATTCTCCCACCTTTCCTTCCCCTTTCCCTGTATACATCCCAGACTTCCATGACCTTTGCACGGCATTCAGAATATGGTCAGATAAAGGAAAAAAGCAAGTGAAACCCTGTTGGTACCGTAAACACAGCCAGCTGGAAACTGTTAGCAGTATATATATATACATATATATATATATATGTATGTATATATTATTGGTTGTATTACCTCCAGTATTTCCAACCCAAAATAGCTATTCCCATAAAACTCCTGCTGGCTTTATCTGCCTTTCCATTTGCCTATGTAAAGCAAGTCATGTACCTTGTGCTTTCTCTTCATCACTAAGGAAGTCTCTGTTATTTAGCAGTATGGTGTGTACAATGGTCAGAAATGCAAGTTGTCTGGAATTGAAGCCTCACTGGGTTTTCTTTCTGTTCTCATGGCAGGAAAATGTTTTTATTGCCTCAGGCTGGCAGGGGAGAGTACAGCTCAAAGAAAGAGGATGGGAGAAATTTCCTAGTGTTGTAGTTTAACTTACAACATTGTCCAAGGCAATATTATTATTTCTTTGATTGATGAAAATTCTTCTAGATGCTGAAATATGAAATTAAGTCCCATGACCCTACTGAGGCTATCTAAACCAAGTATCTTCCTTAGGAACTCAGGTTTTCTGTAGAGATGAGATAGTTGCTCTTAGCTTAACCAATTTAGGCACCACATTAGGAGCTGAAGGTACTAAACTGGATTGTGTGAGCTTTTCCCACAGAAATTTTGTAAAGGTTTAGGACAGAAGTTGGAAGGCTTTGAAACACCGGTTTCCTTCTCAAGACCTGGGTGATGATAAAGGAACCTGATAACCCTGTTTCTTTCTTTCTCCCATACATAGCAAAGCTCCCCCGGGATGACAAGACCCAGATACTCAAGCAGCACAGACGCAAAGAGCTTGAGGATCGTCAGAAAATGTACCGGTGAGTCCCTCACAGCTCCCCAAAAGCCCAGGGCCTGTTATCCTCGGGTCAAGGGTTGGCAGAGCATGTTCAGATAACCATATTGCTCTAAATACTCAACTGCTGGTAAAACAACTGAAAGTTTGCATGTTGGCTATATGTGCTTTTTTACTTAGATGGGATTCATTGTAAATGATGGTCATCCTGCTGCACGTGGCTGCATTACAAGATACTTGAATCCCAGATAAGTCTGTCTAGAAGATGTAAGGTGAAATTCAGTGGTACAGTCTCCATATGAGCCCTCTGGTCTACAGCTGTACTTTCAAGAAAAGATAAAAATAGATTTTCTTGTCTTTTACAAGCAGGACTCCAGTTTTGGAGAGTGATATCAACACATCATCTGATCTGGAGCTTTGTGGCTGCTCTAGTGAGTTTTAGTCACTTTTTGAACCAGGGTGCAGTGGAAGATCTGACCTTGCTGAGCAGACTGGAATGTACCATCAAAACACAGTGGTGTTATCTATCTCTATAGAGTTATAAGCTTTTTTCTAAATAAGAGAAGGTCACAACAGGAAAATCTTTTATCAGTGGGTAATTCCTGAAGATGTCATACGTTTCCTTTTTATAGGAACATACTTCCTGTTAAAAGAAGGAAAGTTTATCTTATTTCCCTCTTCTTATCAGGAGAAAGAGCATGAAAATAACAGAGGTTTCATTCAGAACTGACAGATTGAGGTTTGGCATATGTATTGTTGATATGATTTGACTAAGAAAGGATCTTGATCACAAATAATGGGAAGCAGCAGAGGAAAATCTAGATAAAAAAGATAGGTGGCACAAAATCTTGTTTACACATGCAAAAAGGAAGGCAAAACCATTGGTAATTCCAGGAAAATAGCAATTTGCAATTCAGATGTTTAACTGATAGTGCACAATGCAGTCTGTGTGCTGCAGACAATTTGGAAACACTGCTGAAATATTCCCCATTACAAATCGTCTTCTTTCCTTTTGAGGTAAAAACATGGTACAGTAGGAGATCATACACAGCAGAGGTCTAGTACCATGGCCATCAGGAGGCAGGCTCAGGAGCTGAGCCCAGGCTGCGTGCACCTCTGGTAGCATTGCCTTTTGGAGGAAATGAGACACATGCCTGACATTTCGAGCTGCTAGTAATTTCACAGTATTTTTTGCAAATGTGAGACAGATGGTTTTCCTGCCCAGTGACTTCTGCAGTGCCAATTGGGTAGAGCATTCTTACCTTAGGGTGGTGGCTTTCTGAGCATGCCTTTGTACAGCAGAACTCGTGAAAGGGTGCAAGTCACTTACAAAACCTGTGTTCCTCTCTCTGTCCGTTGCACAAATATGATGAACGAAATGATATCACATTGCTGCTTACTCCAAATCTCAGGCTGTTTTTTTCACCCAGTTATGGCTGTGTTTTAGTTCTGCAAAACTGTAGCCTCGAGAATGAGGTTGATGTGACCAAACAGTGTGCATTGTACAGCTGTCTTTCTGCCCATTTCACTTCCCAGTGAATTTGTAGTTACTGCCAATTCTAACCGATTGTGACAGGCATTTGGAAATATCGCAGGTATTAAGATACGTCAAGTTTTGTGATGGTAGTTGGTCAAGTAGATGCCTTCAGTTCTTCTTCATGTTTCTATAGTTTACTGGTAGGTGTTATTGTAGTATAAGTCAGTATTTTTGTCCCAAGTGAGTCCTGTGGGTCCCAAGTGATGCAAGTTTTCTTTATGGCTGAGTCACAGCAGCAGCATAGGTAATAGAATGATGGAGCTCTTGTGCTGGTGAACTGATATGGTTAATCCAACTTCTCTTTTCTCAGCTGGAAGGAGTGGCATCCTGGCTTTCCATTGAGCATTGATGCCCATTGTCACAGTGAGCTGCCCCGTGACATCCAGTTTGACAACGAGAAAGGAATCGACTTCATTCTGAACTACTCCAAAGCGTGAGTGTTTGTGGTGCTTCAGGCATTTTGCAAAAACTTTTTTTGTGCAGAGTAAGGATGTGACCATGTTGTAGGTTTCACTGAATCTCAGAATTGGATTCTTTTCTCCCATCTGCCTGTGCCATTTAACCACATTACCTGTGGTTAAACAAAGCAGGAAAAAAAAAAAAAAAAAAAAAAAAAAAACAGGAAAAAAACATCTTTTTTTTTGTTTTAATTGATGTTTTGAGCTCTTTACTCTTGGAACTTGCTGCTCCTCTGCATTCTCATTAGACACTGTTTGGCTGTAGGCAGAATGAGGAAAGACTTCTGAAAAGCATGCAGAGGAGTTATTGACACCTACTGCCTTAGGCATCTGGCTTTGCTCAGTGATGCCCCCTGAAGATGCTTCTCTCCTCTGGTTATTTGAGAAAATTAGGCCTTTCAATCAGGTACCAAAAGGTGGTGTCAATGCACCTTTGAGACTCTGCTGAAGAAAAGCTATTCCCATCAGATGTAGGCTAAATTCATCACTTAACCACATCTGAGAGTAATCCGCTCCAGGCATCAAAGTCACTGTCACACCTGAACTTGGCATGTCACTGAAAAAACAGTCCTGGCCATTGGTGAGCCTGAAAAATCCTGCCCAGCAGGATAGTACAAAGTTAATGGGAGAACAGGAAATCTCTGCACTGTGAGTCTGCTTCTGAGCTGTCTCACAAGCCTGAGCCATGTCATATTTTATCAAATGGTGGGAAAAAAGGCAAGGTGAGGCAAGGCTGCATTGAGATCATCCACAATTCCTACATCTGTGACTCTGATAACATGCTGGTCCCTCCGTATTTTGGAATGATACACCTCTCAGTGTTTCAGTGATCAGATGGGGATTATATCGTCAAACATAGGTTGATAAGAGAACTAGCAGGTTTTACAGCCATTCCTAATAACAGTGAATACTTTCTTATCTGAGTCCATTTAGTGACCTGACATGGCTGAAAATCTATGTGGTCATGCTTCTTTTAGAAGTTCATCTGATATTTAGATACTTACCGTCTGTCCAGGAAGTCCTGCCCAATACTCCTTCCATCTCCTGATATTCAGGAAAGGCCATTCAGAGCTCCTTCTGTGCTCCTGTCAGGGGTGATGAGATCTCCAAAGAGGTTGCTTCCAGGCCCTGGCTAGATAATTGCACAAGATGCTTCCTAACGTGCCTCCAGGCACCTCTTCTTATTTTGACTGGTATCTGTAGCAGCAGAAGCAGCCTTTTTACATGTCCCTTGTCTGATTTTCTGGTTATGCTGATGGGAATCCTCTTTCACAATGCCACTTGCTGTCTTTGCGGGCTTCTTGTCCTCTTTGACCACTTCCAATCCAGTTCATTTTAAGGTTTCTCAGTCTTAGTTTATAATTTACAACTGCATCTTCATCTACATCTGCATAGAATTCTCCCCGTTCCCCTCCCCCAGGAGGATTTGCTGCAACACTGTGGTATTTCTTTGCTCTCTTAACTGTTCTCCCCATCTTCGTGCAGTGCATGTCTTCTTCTTTGCACATTTGAAGATGCTAGTGGAAAGAAAACCTGATTCTAAGTCCACTGACATGTAATCAAAATAAATATTTTCTATTTAATAACAACAAAGCTACCATTTATGTAACAGTGTAAGGCTTTGTTTTTAGGATGGAGAATCTCTATATCAACCGTTTTATGCACATGTTCCAGTCTTCCTGGAGTGATTTTGCAGATTTTGAGAAGATCTTTGTGAGAATCAGTAACACAATCTCTGGTGAGTTTGTCAGCATTTTCTCACATTTTCATCATCAAATGATTGATTTTCTGTCTTGAATATATCTGGTTAGGAAGGAAGAGGCTGACCTACACTTCTGCTTGAACATCATTTACCATAAACAGCAAGTAATCTTAGATTGCTGATCGTACAACAACCCACAAGACTACCAAGCAAAGTTATGATAGAAACATAGAATGGCTTGGATTGGAAGGGACCTTAAAGACCCTCCACTTCCAACTGTCTGCCCATGGCTTGGATCTTTTTGATTTCACAAGTTGTTCCAATGAGTCATTTTGACAAAACTTGCAAGCTGTCAAGCCAGTAAGTCTGGGGGCATGTTGCAAAGGGCAGAGAATGAGCTGGGAGCTGTAACTTCTTCACATGGTCCTGGTGCACAAAATAGTCCATCTGACCAGAACCAGAGGAACTGTAATTCCTGCTGGGAATGAGTGCAAGTTAGTGCTTAAAAGGGCTCGCAGCATCTATCCCAAATGTCATCTCTTTCCAAAAACATGTTGGAATTTATTATGCACACTATAGTAAACATGGTGACATGTTTACCATTCAGTGCTCACATCTTACCAGGAATAGATATATATCTGTAAGAGTCTGTGTTTACTTTTTTGCTTTCAAATATAAGTATCTGGAAAATCCTTTGTACTGATAAAAATTCCACTCACGTAGTATTAAAAGACAAAGACAAAATTCTTATTTCCTTAATTTTTTTTGTGTGTGAAATCTTAGTAGTTATTGGAAAGCCAGGTAAAAGAGTTGCAGATGGAGATGGGGTGATGGAGTCATTTCTGTAAAGTGGGGCTGGGAAGCCTTTGATTTGTGAGCCAGACCTAGCCTTCTACTACAGCTTGCAGTTGTACTATTTGATATTATTTTACTGTAGTAATGGATATAATAGATACACAGATGCTATTATTCAGTTAGCATGTAGCTCCTAAAGCATGTGTAGATTTACTCATTCTGGCTCTGCAAAGGAACATGCTTTTCCTTCCTGTTCTGAAGTTTCTCCCCTCTTCAGGCTGACTAAAGGACCAATTAACAGAAATAGGAGGCACTTCTATGATTTCAAGTGTAAAGTAAAGCACATAAGGAGGCTGGAGCTATTAAAAACTAATTACATCAATTTGTTAAGTTTAGTAAGATTTCTTCCTAAAGTACAAGGATTAGATATAATCTACATTTAATTTCATTGATAATATTTCCATACCCATGAGGAAAGCTCCAATTCTGTGAGTTTTAAACTATAAGAATGGATTTCAGCTGTGAGTGCACCTCTCAATCTGATTATTGGCAAGACTTGGCAGAAGCAAGTTCACGTTTTTCAGTCATGCAGCTTCCCTGTCAGCATCAGTGGGATTTTGTTTTTAATCATGTGTTTTCTGACTCTCAGCTTGTAGTTTGAAGTGACCATAATGACATTAAGAAGCAGAGAACTGCAGTGTGGAAAGCACACAGTACTACTAAAGATGTAATAAGGAGATGGAGTCTCCAACACTATTGTTTTATTCAGACGAGTTATTAATCTGCTTTCTATTAACAATTGAAAAATAAGCAGGGGAAAAAAAAAAAACAAAAAAAAACCAACCCAGCCAATGAGCAATGTTAGTGAGAAGCCTAAAGTCAACATCGTTCCCCAGGTACCTCTCACCCAGCTTCAGTCACTGCTGTTTTTTCCCTTCCCCCTTGGGTATTTCCCTTTCCCTGCCTGTGCCATTGTTTTGGGGCTTATTGGTCTGTATAACAAACCCCAAGAACTTGGATACTAAGATTGAAGAATATCATGGAAGACGTAAGGAGGTGGTCTGCAGATGGAGAGCATATTTTTCATAGAAGTTGAATGTTTCAGTGCAGTGTAACAAAAGGAGTGGGGGATAAATAAAGGAATCTGAAATACAGTGATATTGATGCTGCTGACTTGTTTTCCTTTAGAATATGTGATGCAGCACTGGAAAGAAGATTTTATGTTTGGCTACCAGTTCCTGAATGGCTGCAATCCTGTGCTGATACGGCGATGCACAGAGATTCCCAAGAAATTGCCAGTGACCATGGATATGGTAGAATGCAGCCTGGAAAGGAACTTGACCCTGGAGGAAGAAGTGAAGGTAGGGCTTGGGGTGAGGTTGGACTCCATCTGCTCTTCCTTGTGTTCTCTGACCTCCACTCCCTGTTCTAGCTACATTTCAGCCACATCTCCACACTCCAGCTGCAGGCCAGGCTGTTTTCCAGGTCCAGTTAAAAGGATGCCACCAGGAGGTGAAGGGTCCTTCACAGTGCTTTCTTCTCAAAGGATAGGGAGTGTCAGAAGTGCGAAGCATCCTACCCTTTCCCAGGAGGGTCACCCACAAAGCTGAATTAAAATGCTGAAGAAGGACTAGGAGGATGGTACATTCCTTTTGTCTGTACAATGAGCATAGGGTGTGGAATAGTGTGAAACTTGTTTGCACCTCAGTGTCACTGCATGAATGCCAAATACATAGTCGCTCTCTGCTGAGAGGTTTGCTGTCAGGGTCAGCAGACACAAGTCAGGTAGCTTGTGTAGAGGTGCTTGCTGTCCCAATAGCAAACATCACTCCTGAGCCTCCATGAGCAAAGGTGGGCTAGCAGCTACCTGTAACTGCAGGGCATGAACCAGCCCCTGGCCCAGACTCCCCAGCCTTAGTTCTGAGCCTCACTGTTTGTGCCTTTCTGCTTTTCTTTCTTAACCTCTCTCAGTGCTGTCTTCTTCCTCTCTCATCTACCTTTCAGCTGCTGCCCTGTCCTTTTTCTGTCCTTCTCACCAGGAACAGTTTGCTGTGTTCTTTCATTTCTCCCTCTTTCTGTTAAAACACACCAAATCCTTTTCACTTTTTTTACCAGCAAGGAAACATTTTCATTGTGGACTATGAACTGCTGGATGGCGTGGATGCCAATAAGACAGACCCATGTACAATACAGTACTTGGCTGCACCCATCTGTTTGCTGTACAAGAATCTGGAGAATAAAATAGTACCCATTGCAATCCAGGTGAGCTTGCTGTCAGAGTGTATAAAGGGTCACATTGCTTATTGTCTCATCATAAACGCACATGAACTTGGGGATTGTACTGTTTTCATCTCTTTCAGCTTGGTCAAAAGCCTGGGCCAGAAAATCCCATTTTCCTTCCTTCAGATGCCACCTATGACTGGCTGCTGGCCAAAATTTGGGTTCGCTCATCTGATTTCCACATCCACCAGACAGTGACCCATCTCTTACGGACACACCTTGTCTCAGAGGTGTTCAGCATTGCCATGTTCCGGCAGCTGCCTGCTGTACATCCCCTCTTCAAGGTTGGTCTTTCTGTGAAGAGGTTCTGGGAGAGTCAGTAAGGTTTTCTTTTTGGCTTGACAAATCAAAAGTACATCCTGGTGGTAGCTCAATTGGGATGGTTTGACCAGGTGCCTGGCAAGGCAGTGTAGAGCTAGCTGCTCTCATCGAGGACTTCAAACTCTACACACAGTTGAATTTAATCAAAGAATTTGTCCTCTACCATTGTTTGTCATATTTCACAGCTGTTGGTGCCACACATGCGATTCACAATAGCCATCAACACCAAAGCTCGAGAACAGCTCATCTGTGAATGTGGCCTTTTTGACAAGGTAAGTAATTCCCTTTGCAAATCTTGTTATTTTTCATGGGTCCCTATGTGTTTTAATTCTTTATCCATCACATACTGTGTTATTTCTTGACTTTCTGCTAAAGCACAAACATAAACAGCATTGCCTGAGACACAGAAATGATGCCTTCAGTTAATTCACTTCCTGTCATGCTGAAGATGGTATCTTTCACCTCTAAGTAACCAGTTCAGAACTGTATGATATACAAACATCTAAACCCAACTGTAATAGTGTTTACTGTGATAACAGCTCTTCATCTCCTTGCTACCCCAGAAACAGCATGCCACATCTAAGAACCGCAACAGGTTGGCAAGCAGCCCTCTCTGTGGAAATGTGCTAGCTGCAACCAGGACAAGTTCCTGACATACCTCTGGCACCAGGGAAAAAAAAAAACAAAAAACTTCCGTGCTCCAAAGTTTTTCTGCCTACATAGAAAAAGAAGTTAATTGCAGATTCTTTCCTTGTCTTCTGTCCTCCTCTGCTAACTGTGGAGGCTTGGCAGACACTCCTGACATCAACTGAGTGGAAGGACAGCATCTGTACCCCATGCATGTGGGTTGAGTGTGCTGCTAAGACCTGCTAATGAGGATCATGAAGTTCGAGAATTGTTGGTTTCAGTATAAATGTACAGCCAGACAGAAGAGAGTAAGTGTAAGCTGCATACTGCTACACTGCTAACACCACAAAGAAAAATTTGGGAGCTTCTGAGCAGTGATTATATGAAGGATTTTGCAGTGTTGTTTGTTGTGAACATGCTGTGTTTTCCCACTCAAACACCCAGCAGGATTGTTGTCCTGGCTTACATCTCAGGGTGCCTAAGAGTAGCCTCCAATCCTAACCGCCACCTGCCATTAATCCTAAACCACTCTGCAGCAGCACTTGGTGTTTAGCAAAAGCTCTGGTCTGACACACTTCTGGCTGCCTTCCTTCACACATGCACTCATTCTGGAGCATGGAGCTGGCAGAAAGTGCTCTGGGTTCAGTAATTCTATACTTTATTACTGTTTCATTATATTATTTTAAGGTGATACATTAGATGTGCCTGTGGAGAAAATGGATCTGTTATCTGTTATATGTGGTTTGTGGAAAAGATGTGAAAACTGTGAGGTCAAAATGCAGAACTGCAGTAGACCTCTGCAGTTCGGTATGTATTTGTGTGGAGATGCACTTCTACTTGTAATAACACATCTCCTGGAAATTTGGACAACCAGCCTTGGCACAAAGTGAGCCTAATTTATCTCCCACTGCTCATATCTTGCTGTTGTTCCTGCAGGCAAATGCCACAGGTGGAGGAGGACACGTGCAAATGGTTCAGAAAGCAATGAAAGATCTGACTTACAGCTCACTCTGCTTCCCTGAAGATATCAAAGCTAAGGGGATGGACAGCAAAGAGGATATCCCCTACTACTATTACCGAGATGATGGCATTAGAGTTTGGGAGGCAATAAAGAGGTAAAAGGCTGTAGTCCTGGAAAGGGGCAATAAAGTCTTTGTCCCAGAGATACCTCTTCATTTTGTCTCTGCTCTACATCACATTCTTGTGAATACAGCTTGGGACTTCAAGAAATTGAAGGCTAAAATTACAGTAAGAAAGATTTGGGGTAGACTATAGTCAAATTACCATTAGATAGATAGAGCAGATCATTTTGAGAGCCAGTGGTTCAATGGGGGCTACCATTTAAAAGAAATAATTTCCTCAAGTGTTATAGATTGAAATGATCCTGTCCTAGCACAGGGAATGAATGCCATCACATGGGTGAAGGAAAGTGTTGTGAACCCATCTTGAAGAACAGTTACTAACTCTCAGCTCCTGCTCAGTTTCCTAGTCAGAGATGTTTGATTCCTGCCCTTTACAGGCCTATATTCTTGCATTCTACATTTCAGAAGCCCCTGTATAAGTTTGTATTCATCTGTAGGATTTCACTGTAATTGTCCCTCAATTCCCTCAATGTTCAATGCAGGGGAGTTGGTCCAGACCTTTAATGGGCCCTTTCAACTCAAACTATTCTATGAATTTAGCCCTGCAAAGGGAATTTAATTAGCTTTTTAAGCTATGCACAAACTGAGAAAGAATGCAGCAGCCTGAGCAACCCATGTGAGCTCATTGGGTTTCTTATGGAAGCAGAAATGTTAAATGTGGTTCACATGAGAGAGCTGTGTTTTGAAGCCCAGGAAACTGAAGTACTAACTGATTTGAACCAAACCTTTCTTCAAGTGCCTTAAAATTGCAAGGGCCAGATTTTGAAGAAGGGCAGCAAGTTTGTGCCTGGAGAGGTCTTGCAAGAGTGAAGCTCTTCACTCTTGGGTGTTTATAACACAAGACTAATGTTTAGAATGTTGTTTATATCTTTGCCTCCTGTGATTTCAGCACAGGGAATATCTTTCCATATTTCCTACAATTGTTAGTGCCCATTTGAGAGAAAAGGAAATTTTTACTTTTCTGTGGTTTCTTGATATAGTTTCCCTGCCCGTGTGCTTGTTCCTGCCCTTGTTTTCTTTCCTATTCTTTCTTGTGCTAATTGAGATAGGGTATCTTTTCAAATACCAGATAGTAAACTCAATTTAGTTTAGCTCTTTGTCAGTGTTAGCTGGAGGAGGATATTACACAGCCTCAGACTTGGCTGAGAGATTCACTGTAAGTACCTAGTTTATAAATAGTGTGAGCAGTGACCTTCTGAGCACTGGCTGTTCTCACACCTGAGCCCACTCACATGCGTGTAACCACAGCCTACTTTTCTCTGAAGGGGTGTCAGTATCTGCTCCTTGATGAAATGACTTCTATCCCCAGCCTATCCTTTTAGCTCCCTTCCAACTTGGGATATTCTATGTTTCTATGACTGCGGTCCAACATACTTCTGATGGTGGAGCAGTGATACTGCAGTTAGAAATAATTGGATTCCCAGCACTTGATGGAGGGTGTTGAGCTCTGCTCTTGGCCCCACTCTTCCTCGCAAGGTGTATCCTCTCTGTAAGCTCAGCATAAGGTCTTCAGTAGGATTTCTTTCTGCTTTTTTGTTGTTGTTTTTTTTTTTTTTTTCATTTGTTCCTCTGTCTGCAGTTTTGCAGAGGATGTGATTCAAATCTACTACGAGAGCGATGAGGTGGTGTGTGAGGATGTGGAACTCCAGGCCTTTGTCAAAGACATTTACATGTATGGGATGAGGGGCGTGAAGGCCTCAGGTAAGGTACGATGGCCTGGCCAGATCTGCAGCTTCCCAGATCTCTAGTGATGACAAGGCTGTGTGCACTGTACATCTTGAACTGTTGGTGACCCCCTCCCTTCTTGGCCCACAGACTCAGTTTTATGGACTGCCCCTATGGGCTGAAAACCTGCCCAGCCTGCAGCGTCACCTTTCTGCAGTGCTGCCACCACAAGGGCTGAGGCAGAGCAAGTAGGACGACCTGGGTCTGTAAAGAATAGGAAGGGCACAAGTGGGGGACAGCTGGCCTCCACTCCTGCCGTGGTAGCACTGCTCTGACCATGAGCATGCTGAGATCCTTTACAAGATGAGCACAGTGCGCTGAGGACAGGAGGGTGCTGGAATGGGTGTGTATCCTCTCCTCTTTGGGCTTGGTACCTGACCAGAGCTACCATGTCTTCTTGCCCCTGCCAGGTTGAATTTGCATCTGCAGCAAGTTCATGGTGCAGACATGGCAGCAGCTGGCTCAGAGACAGCTCACCCCAAGGAGCTGTCAGATCTCTAGTTATCATGGGACCTGTCATCGTGCTGGGATGGGACAGGGACAGGGCAGGATTAATGTTGGGGCAGGAAAGATGCAGGCTCAAATGTGCTTTGGAGACAAAATATTTCCCCTATCCCTGACTATTCTGTTCTTTCTTTAAATAGCTCTGTTTGATTACTCCCCCTCAAAGACTGCTTGATTCAACTATTTCTGTTCCTCATTCTGCTGTTTTTGTTTCAGAAGTTCTCATTTCCTCACTTATTGTTTCAGCATATAAGTTCTCCCCGCACTTGTTCCCACAGCGCACTTGATTGCTGAGCCTCAGACATTTATAAATACAAGCAGACAGCCATTTGCTCTTTGGCGTGAAATTTCTCTGCTTGCATTGCAGAAGAAAGAAAAAGGGACTCTCTGGGTTCCTTGCCACAGGGTAGGTGTGAGGACAGAGATGCCATATATTTTAAAGGTATAATTATGCTTTGCCTTTCTCCTAAGGAACGCCACCTGCTTTTTGCAGACAATGATGATGCCTCACAAATCTGTATGAGGTAAAGGCAGGATCACTCTGCTTTTGTGGCTGGACAGCCAAGATACAGAGCTTGATTAACTGCTGTTAGAGCACATGGCAGAACCAATAACAGAGTTAGAAGGAGAATGTCCTGCTCTTCGGTGACTGTTGCATGGTCCTCCAATTCACATCTTCAACCAATGACTACTGGGTAACTGCGTTGTTTCGTGGCTGGGTTACTTATTCTTTTCTTCTCCCTCATTCAGGGTTTCCTAAGGTGATCAAGACACGGGAGAAACTAGCAGAATATCTCACAGTGATAATATTCACCACATCAGCCCAGCACGCAGCTGTGAATTTTGGTCAGGTAGGAACTTCTGGGAAGACTGTTTATCCCTTTGGGCTGGGAGATGCACCTACCAGGGCACAGTCTGAGAAGTGCTGTTGGATAGATAAGCAGACATTACATTGCTCTTTCTGGCTGAACTGCAGTGTCGTCTGCAAATCCCCATAAGGACTGTGGAAACACTGATTTTGGAAATATTTGGAATAATTTTGAGTACTAGATAGGTACTGAAACTCGGGTTTGGGAGTTATACCTTGTATATTTTGGTTTCATTCATTTTGTCATGGGGAAAAATTCTGTTTTAAAGCATTTAAACGGGTTACTAAAATCCATTTTGGAAATGCTGAGGGGATCAGGTACACAGTCTGGATACCACAGCCCCATGGCTCCCAGACATCACCTGAACTGTCTGAATACATGCTGGTAGTCTGTGGCTCATGCTGCAACAAAATGCAATGAGTTATGCTAAGAGGCTTTGCTTTGTATTTGCTGCAAATGGGTACACGGGTGATTACCAAGAACTGCTGATGTAAGCTGTGCAAATCTGGCAGTATGTTTGTGCCAAAGCAGCATATATCCCATCTTCAGATGTGGCTTAGGGAACATATACAGCTCGGCTCTATGACTGCAGCACATGTAGCTGTATACGCTGTCTGTCTTTGAGTTGGCTCAGCTGGGTGTTTCAGCTGTTCAGTCCCAGCAGTACAGCAATCTAGCTGGCCTGCTGGAGCATTTACCAAAGTTGAAAATTGCCTTACACATGTCTGTGGGAGTTGTACTTCTGCTTTCTGAGGTGGCATAGATAAGCTGCTACAAGGTGAAATTGTATTAAAGCCAGTAGGATGGGCTCCCGATCCTCTGTGGTGTCTAGTAGGTATCCATCAGGCAGGATAGGCGAACATATATAAAGAAAAACTACTTTGAAAAGGAAGGTTAATGGTAATTGCAGCATTTCAGATGGTGGCAAAACTCAGGATGGTAACTGAGGCATCACCATCCTGTAGCACTGAGGTATCCCAGAAGTGTTTCTGAGTTAGAATTGTTTTAATTGGAAGGGACCCTTAGAGACCATCCAGTCCAACTCCCCTGCAATAAACAGGGACACCTACAGCTCAATAAGGTGCTCAGAGCCCCATCCAGCCTGACCTTGGATGTCTCCAGGGACAGGACCTCCACTATATCTCTGTGTTCCCAGTCCGGTGCTCACCACAGCCACATGTACATGGCATATTTGCCATCAGCTGCCTCTCCTACCACCTTTACCCAGCAGCCTGGCAAGGAAATGCTAGCAGGTGGCCATGGCTTGCACTGGTGGGTGCCTGTTGGGGTATCAGAGCCATAGAGGCCTTTGACAATGCTCAGCAAAAAGTGCACGTGCAAGCTTAGAGATCTGGCATAGGGAATCACAACCCCGATAACAGAACATCACCAAATCTGATGATTTAAAAATGATGCAATATGACTGGAGAACAGCAAACATATCCTCCAAACGCAATAAAAACTGCGAGCTTGTTTACCACAGCACTGAGGGCATGTTCTTAGAGCAGGTTTTGCAGAATAGAGCAATTGGAGAAAAGGAAATTTTACCCGTTTTAGTGGTTTTATCAAAGATGACCTCAAACTTTGAAGAGATCTTTGTTTATTAAAATAGCTAAATTCTTTGTCTGACCAGTGAATCTGGGTCTGTGGTCAGCAGAATAACTGCTCCTATGGAGGTGACCCCACTCTCTCTCCTGTGAGATCCTTCTGGGAAAGATAGTGGGGACTTTCTTACCTCTTTCAGTGCTTCACAAGAACGTCTCTCTGTCCTTCAGTTTTGTTAGTATCTTTTCATTCTGAGGAACTCCTATTACAGAAACAGACTCCCCAGTGCCAAATTTCATCATTTCCTTTGAAGCGTTCCTGAATACCTACCACTGTAGCTTTTCACTGTGCTTTCTTGCCTTGCGCAGTATGACTGGTGCTCCTGGATTCCCAATGCCCCACCGACAATGCGCTGCCCTCCTCCGACAGAAAAGGGGACAGTCACCATCGAGCAGATTGTGGAGAGTCTGCCAGACAGAGGGCGTTCTTGTTGGCATCTGGGAGCTGTCTGGGCCTTGAGTCAGTTCCAGGACAATGAAGTAAGTTGACCTTTCTGCAGGAGGTGGGGGATGTAGGGAGATAATGAGAGCTATGGCAGGACCACACTGACTCATGTGGTTGTGGTTGCACTGACTTGAGCATCCATGGATGAGGAGCAGTAGCCAGGGATGGAGGGTGGGACACATCTTTCACTGGCAGTGCTAGTCTTAAGTGCTAGCTTAAATGTTGATTGGGCATAATAGTAGCACTCCTAAAGCTTAGGATGTTGTTCTGCTGGATGGCATAGCATTGAGACAGACCAGCCTTTTTTTCTTTTTTTTAATCTCAAAGCATGATTTCTTGGTGTTTTTGTCAACTAGCTGTTTCTGGGCATGTATCCGGATGAACATTTTGTGGAGAAGCCGGTGAAAGAGGCGATGGCAAAATTCCGCAAGAATCTGGATGAGATCGTCAGCGCCATCACTGAGCGCAACAAGAACAAAAAGCTCCCTTACTACTACCTGTCCCCAAATCGCATTCCCAACAGTGTTGCTGTTTGAGCAACAAGGAGAGCTCAGCAGAGTATAAACCCAGTGCATGTTTTCCTGTTACATATGGTTCACATTAGAGACCTTTCAGAGATTTGTAAAATAACAAACACGCCCTCTCCATCAGAGCTGACCCATACTCTATTTTGGCTTTTAAAGCAAATTTAACTATGACAAATCTTGCACACAGTTTAGCTGGTGACTCCTTAGGTCAAATTTTTTACAAGCTTATATCACCAAGATTTTTATATTACTCTTAGAATCAATACCTGCATTAGTGTTAGCTTTCCCTTTCCCAATCAGAACAAAGAAATCACAGAAATTACACTGCTTTCAAGCTGAGTACTGCCACGCTGTGTGTGAGAATTGGACATAGCAGTGAAAAGGTACTGAATGAAGATGGGTGTCTTCACGTTCCTCATTTCGCTCATCTGATTCAATGAAAATAGTATCAGGAGCAATAAACAGGTCTTTTAAATCCTTCCTATTTTTAATAGATGATGCTCATGACTTGAATTCATAGTCTTCCAAGTTTGTGTGTTGTTCATAAACTGATTTAAAAAGTTACATTACATATTTTCACTACAACTTCGAATGCCCGAGTCAGGATGAAGGTAAAAGCATAGCATTTTTGTAACACAGACGAGTTTTTATCACCTTCTTGTAGCAAAGTCACTTTTCTCATCTAAAATGAGAAAATCTGGTTTATAGGAAATGAATTCTTTTATCTATATGTACCTATATATTTTCTACATAAAACTAATAAGGTTTGTTTCAGCATCTGCCAGAAGAGTTCTCTGTCACTGGTATGCATGGCAAATGTTTTGCTTGGCACAGTAACAAGTACACACTTAGCAGTGGTATTCTCAGCTTCATTGCTGAGAAGGCTGGGCATTGTGGGCAGCTTCTTTTGTTCTGGGAGGGAAGAAAATGCTGCTTTCTATAAAGGTTATGGAGAAAGGTCAAATGATGGCTTCTAAGAAGGATCCTTGGATTTGACCAATTAAGTATAATCTGTTCCACCTTAGAGACGTCCAAGCTGTGACTGTTATACTCAGAGATGATTAGGCTCAAGTATCTGGGCTTTGGTTTAAGGTTAGGAGTCACAGAGATAACAAAAGGGAAAAGTGAGGTTTGGGAAATCTAAGAGCAGTAGTTTAATTAATAACACTTCTGCATTTTTCCCAGATTTTTTGTACTAGTGGTGTAAGCCTGCAGTGTTTGTTTTGTTATTTGTTTTTTAAAAATATGAGAAAGCTGCTTATGCTAATAAAACAGAACTGAATAAGAAAATCTAGCTTTTATTTCTTAACTCACTTTCTAATGCTCTATGTTTTGGAGAACTTGTTAGGAATATAAGGCTTATATAAGGAAGATAAGATGTTGTGTAGAGAAATGAAGCTCCTGTACATTGAGAAAATACAGTTATTTCTGTCACTCGTGTGAGTTTCAAATAAGATTGGTGCTAAAGTGTCCTTCATGTTTCATATGAAATACAGAATCGGAAAGGACAACTATTTTAGACCCTTGATGGTAGTCTGATTTCCTTTTTCTTCTACCAGTGAAAGAGCTTCAGCAAAAATGTGGACAGTGAGGATACTTCCTTCTCTTGAGGAAGTACGCTTATGACTTGTGTGTTTTCTTCTTACCACAGCCCATGAGAATGAAGGCTGCAGGCACCAAGGCGTGCGATTGTAAGTGGTGATGGAAGACAGACAGAGGGCCAGAGACCATAGCATGCAAACCACAAAAACAAAAAAAAATGCTGAATTTCACAACAAGCTGATGCAATATATCCAGTTCATGCTCCTAGCTCATGTTCTTCCCCTGTATATGGTGAATGTCTTGTTGCCTCAGCCTTCCTATAATAATGATCTGCACAGTCGAGCACTTCTCTGGAAAAAATATAGAGAATCTGAGGCCTGGTCTCTTGCATCTGTTCCCTTGCATCCCACCCTGTGGATCTGGGTCTGAGGGGAAGTTTGGGGAATTTGTTGTGCAGCTTTCAAGGCTGATGCCTGATTTAACTGCAGCAGAGCCTGTGGAATAAGGTGAGGAGGTTAAAGGTAACACTATCACTATTAAGGAAGCAAATACAAGCAAATACCAAAGTACTTATTTTCTCCCAGCTTATTCCCTGCTCCCTTTACACCAGTCAGCATTCACCAGAAAGAGACCTTCTTGTGTGTGGCCTGTGAGTTGTTTCACTGCATCCTGCTTGAACAAATGTGTCCCTGAGGTCATGTTTCTAAGGTCCTGTAGTGTCCACTCCCAAGATTACTTCTGGGCAAACATGAAAGGACCAGCCCTCTCTGAAGTGGGACTCAAGTGAGTGCACTCAACTGAGTGATAGATGTGAGATGATGCACATTTAAAGGATATTTAACAGGATTGAAAAGTCAGCGGCATGTGTCTTGGCTGGATGACTGATGGCCTGTATGTAACCTGCCTTCCCAGCTCCAGCACCCTTGCTGTCTTTCCCAGTTGCAGTGATTTTTTTATCGACTGGGAGATGTTCACTGCTGAATGCTCTGGCAGAGACTCAGAAGGCTCTGTTATCTCTGTCCTTCCTCACAGTGCTTGGTCACAGAAGAGGGCACTTCAACAATGAAACACCATTAGTGGTAGTGAGAATAGGAGAATACTTTCCAGCCCCTTTGGCTTTACAAGTAGAGGAGAAACCCTAATGTTTTCTCCTCAGGCAAATTACAAAAAAGAGGAGAAATGGAGGACTTGAGAGGAAGAAGAGGCATTAACAGGAGGACAAGCATTTCCCTGAATATTTGATTTTTTGGGCTCATTGGTGACAGGGAGGACTTAGCCCCCTGCAGCCATCCCTGCTCTCATCACTGTCCTCCCATGTTTTCCCCCTTTAGTGGACTGAGATTCAGGTTAATTCTCAAGCTCTCTTCTGGGTTGCATGAGAGAAGACCCTCCCAGTCACCTGCCCAGTTGGGTTGCCATTGCTCTGCCCCATTCCTCTGCCCAAAGGTGATTCAGTTCCCTACTCACACCCATACAGTTCTAGTGGGCAGGTAGGCTACTCAGAATTATTTGCTCTGTTGCACACAGGGCAGAACAGGAAATATCCCCCAGAATATTTGTTTCTAAAGAGCAAATTTTAATCAGCATCTGATTTTCCTACTGCAGGAGTAGCTAAGTGGTATCTTAAGAAGTAATTGTATGTGCTGAGATGTAGCACAGAGTGCTTACTGTGTATCATTTGTACAATAAAGAGGAATAAATATTGCACACAATCAGAAAGAGCTGATAAGTTTGAATGTTAACTCACTCATGGGTGCTTGTTTTTTGTTTTTGTTTTTTTTGTCCAGAAGAAGGCGTTATGATCACTTTGACTGATCTCACAGCTATTTACATTTCCTCTTCAAATTCAGTAGAGGGTCTTGAGCTGCCTCTGCAAAAAACTCCTAACTTTCTGAAGTAGAGTTCACTCTGTTGCTTCACTTATTTGTCTCACTCACGACCGCTCCTTGCTGTTAAAGATACGTGCCATGTCCCTAGCCTGCACGCATGCAGTTGCTGCTTCTTGCAACAGACAGCTTCTTGCAGTAGCTCTGTGTGGCTGAGGATCCTTCTCTGACTGGTTCCCTACTACATCCTTCCCCTTTCCTTTACTAAACTGAGTAGATTTAATTTCCAGAAGCCTTTTGTAGTAAGACTTTCTTTAAACTTGTTGTCAGTTCACATTACATCTTTTTATTAGCACTCTGTGGACAGCCACCACAATTGAACAGCTATTTCAGTTATTATTTCCTAAGCTGGATTTCACTCTGCTGGAGATATATATCTACAGTTTGTCCCTGGATTGAGAAATAGCTGCCATTTGGAAAGGTAGTTTCAGTGCTGGTGGATGTCACAGAATGTATAGTGACTCTGCAAGCACAGGATAAATATCATCTACAGATATTTGGCCTTAATCACTCAACAAATTAGAGGAAGAACTCAGCAAAACAAGAGTGTCAGATCAGTGAGCTGACCACAAGGCCTGAATTTCCTTCCCATATTGCTAGAGTTTCCTTATAAAGCTGAAGCTGACGCTTAGGAAAAATTTCTTCTCTGAAAGGGCAGTCAGGTTGCTGGAATGGGCTGCCCAGGGAGATGGTAGTGTCTCTGGATGTGTTCAAGAAACATTTGGATGTTGTACTAAAGAACATGGTTTAGTGGGGAAATGTTATTGGTAAGTGGACAGCTGGACTGGATGATCTTGGGGGTCTGTTCCAATCTTAGTGATTCTATGATTCTGTAGTTGTACAGATGCATGGCAGAATGATGAGTTACGGACAAAGGACTGGCAGGAGAGAAGAGCTTCACCAGCTGAGGAATTAAACTCCAGCGAAAGCATACCTTTATCTGGCAAATGCTGGGAAGGCTGCTTGCTTTCTATGAGATTATTATCGCCTTTCTGAGACTAATATGTATTTTATGTTAATGAGCTTTCTGAAATCAAAAAACAACACAGCAGAAGTAGAGATGTGTGGAGGGTACTTGGGAGGCTATGAGGGATGTTCTGACTGCTGACCTGAAGTTATCCTGAAAATCAGAAAATAATTTAATATCCATAATACGTTAGAGTGTCCTGGTACCGTCTGTCAGTTTTGGTGTCAAGACTGGTTTTAGGTGTTGTGCATTATTGACCACTGCCACCTTATCTTCAACAACTGTCTGACTCTTGATGCAAGCCTTGATGCAGCAGAGGGACGGCAGAAGATTTGGGTTTTTTTAGGCTGTTGCTGCTGGAAACAAAAATGGGCAAGGGTTTTGGCATGCTCTGCACTGTTGTAGCTAATTTGAAGTAATTGATAACTATGTGTACTAACACCCGCTCAGAGCTATCTTTCATCTTTTCAGTTGTAGATGTTGTTGATTGTTTCTATCCTCTCTGTTCCTTCCTGAAAACAGCACTGACTCTTTACCTAACCTCAGCTCGTAGCTAGGAGTGGCGGGCAGATTCTTATCCAGAGCACTAGAGGGCGGCAATAGTACGTTAAAAATCAATCTTTCCAGACCCAGTCCCTGCTAGCCCCAGGAAGAAGGGCCCTGTTTCCTCCTTTTAGTCGTCTGGGCTGTTGCCTTCTATTTGGCCCTATCAGACATTCCTTTCGCATCAGTATACTCAGTATTTTGATTTTGTATGCTGGGTTCCCTTCTATTTGAGGCATGGGGTGTCAAACTTATCGGGGATTCTGAATAGGGTACTCATATGTCAACCCTCCATCTGGAGGGATTGCTGTCTTACCCAATGCCTCTCCTGGTATTGAGATTTTTCAGGTGGAGGTTACATGTTTTTCAGGTTATCTGGCATTAATGCCCAGAAAGAAGAACTTTGATAGTTTCAGCTTTTTTGTTTCAAATAGAACAAAGAAAGATATCTTTGAAGATGACAAGATGAAGACAGCAAGAATTCAACATGTTAGATGACAGAAAAATGTGTATGTTGTCAGAGTTTCTAAATTCTACACAGGTCTGAGAATAGTTGCAGTAGGTTTTATTAATCTTGTACTTCAAATCACAGTCAAAGCAGGAAAAGCCCTTTAAGTTTCAGTAGACATCTCAACATCTCTACTTGCTGTAGCAAGTCTCAAGGGCCAAGGTCATTCCTTTTTCATCTAAGGTCTTGTTTTTGTGGTTTGCAGAAATTAGTGAAGCTAGGCAACTTCAAGGCGAAAAACAAGCACCAAGATCTCCCCTTTACAAGTCAGCAAGTCATGGAGTTGTGTTGTGAATAGTGATTCCCACTTATCCCAGCCTGAAACTCAGACTCAGTGCTTCCAGGAGGTCAAATGTTTGCCTACACTAGTCTGATATGCCTCTCATGCAGTGTTTTTTCCAATAATTAGCACGTAGACATGGCTTTATGTGGATGACTACAAGCTCACTGTCATCTCTCATTCCATGGTTATCAGTATAAGAACACTGAGTCATTTTGTGTAGACAGCATTCCTGTTCCTGGGGTAGGTACAGCTCATTATCTATCTATCTATCTATTTATCTATCTATCTATCCATCTATCTATCTATCTATTTATTTATTTTGTCCCAGTGAGCCACATTGACTCCTCATTACTAGAAATCTTAAAATACATTGCTAACATTTGCTGAATTGACCTCCAGGTCCAGTCACACAGAGGGCTCACTTTTTTTTTTTTTTCAGCCACAGGAGAAAGACGAGTCCCACAGCAGTGGGATGTAGCCATGGGGTGTATGCAGAGAGCAATGCAGGGCCTGCATGTCTACCCAAGCTCTGTGACTGCAGCGCTCTATAGCACATTAATCTATTGCAGGAGAGTATTGCAGGACGATATGAGCTTTCCCGGGATTTAAAAAAAAAAAAAAAAAAAAAAAAAAGAAATACAGTTGTAAATATTTGGCGTTAGAACACCAACCATAAACAACACAACAGGAAAGCCCGAGGCTTTCTGTAGGAGCTAGTTATGGCAATTATTTTGAAGAGCCTTTGATAAATGGCTGTATTGTATTGTACTGTATTGCCCTCTACCGGAACTACCGAAGATTGCACACTGGTGCTTAAGCAGAGAAAAAACTGGGACGGGAGATGTTGATGACAACAAATACGTTGTGTCACACTGCTTAGCAGAGTCGCAGAATCGAATGCTTCTGGATTTGGAATCTAAAGAGGGGCTCGGGTTTTTTTCTGACTTGCTGAAAGGACATTGGTTTCTTTAGAGAAGAATCTGTGCAGGCGGGAGAGAGATCCAAAGTTATAAACTTGCCAAGAAAATGGATATTGTATCCTTGAAAAGAAAAAAAGAATGCTTTCTGAGTTACAGAGGCTGACCTATTCAGAGCTGATGAGAGAACTATTGCATGAAAATGTGAGGAAAAGCTCTCTTCGGGTCCTGTGCCTCAGATTATTATTATTATTATTGTTGTTTTAAATTATTATGTTTGCATTCAGAAAGAATGCTTATCTTTTCCTTACTGAAAGATTTTTGTTATTATTATTTATAATCATCCAGCACTTGACTTAGACCACTTTCCCAATTAAAGGTTTAGGCCACTCAATGCATATTTTGTTACTGAGAACTAAGAAAGAAACGAATCCCACGTAGGTGCATTCCTACGTTAAAACAAGAAAGATTGAAATGTTTGGCTTATCTTGAATCCACAGTGAAATCTTCAGTGTTTCTCCTGCCACAGATGCCTAAATCCTACTGTTATTATACCATGAGGCTGTTACTCCTGTAGTCACAAGAATAGTGGGCACAAATAAATAAACAAATAAAAATAAAAAATCTTAGTCTTCCCCTTTTTGTTGTTGTTGTTTGTGGACCCACATTTTCTATTTTGAGTGATTTATGGCACCCAAGTTGAAACACTGGCTGTGTATTGCTAGGATGAGAAAATGGATACAAGTTGCTAGAAGGAGATGTCTTCTGGCTGATGTAAATCTGCCGAAATGAGCAACAGAGAGGCTTCTTCCAAGATTTTCCACATGGAAGCACAGCTCATTTCCGGCCACCTGGCTGTTTTGTATTCAAGTATCTCTGCACTCCCTATCTTTCAAAACTGAGCTTGAAAATTTCCCAACAGGAAGCTCCCTAAAAATCTATTTGACGCTGGCTCATTACTCTGGATTTTGTGCCTGGGAAATGTAGAAGCCATCCAAACACTCTGGTGCTGTAGGATGCATGTCCCCATGCAGCTCTCCAACACAAAGTTGGAGCTCATATGTCACTGACCACTTGCTGAAAATGGTACTCCATTTACATTTCATAGATCTTCACTCCATTTCTTCTTTCTAGGAGGCTTGTTGAGCTCACATCCTCCTTTTCCTGGCATTCTTCTTCCTAATGTCTGCAGTCTGTATCTGGAGTTCTCAGTTATGGTCAGAATTTCAGTTTCACGTTATTATATATATATATATATATATTTTAGAAAGCCCTGCAAATAATGCTTTTGTCTACTCAGATCAGGAAGTATTTATTTTAGTTGACAGTCAGTAAAGTTTCCCAAGGCCAATCTGGAAATCACACCAGAATTGGTAAGCGATCTCCTTGTTCTTTTGTTGCCCAGAGATTTCTAGCTTCAGTTCCCAATGAAGAGGGGCACCGAGAGAACAGCCTGGCGGGAGCGCCTCTGTTAGCTGTGCTCAACTCACCGCAGCATCAGAAACATTCACAGACACTCAGCCACTTCACTGGAAAGAAAATAGAGTGAACACAAGTAGCTTTGAGCTTTGCCTAGTTGTGATTGAAGCCAGTTCACTTTTGGGTGCCGCTGGACAAACGGAACCGCACTTCTCATTATCTGTCCCCACTGGAGTAAGAAACAGGTAGCAGTCCCTTAATTCTTCTAACTTACTTTAGAATCAATTAATTAATCAGTAGCTGTGACTAATTATTTACTTCCAATTAACCTGGAAATCATTTCAAAATGAAGCCAGAGAACATGACTTCCATGGTAAAATGGTAAGTTTCTGTTGTCAGTTGGTGACGTAACCTATGTGACATTACATACCCTATCTAGGCTTACCTTGACAATAAGGAAGGTGATTTATTTTGTACATTTGTTTCGTGCAGCTTTATTTATTTATTTTAGGGCTTATATAGTCCTTGTATCAAGTGGGCTGTTGTATTTCAAGGGGAATTTGTGGTCTGTATTTTATTACTTGTTAGAATACTAGCTAGAAAAAGTTAATGAACTGTACATGAGTCCAGTGATGTGATCGTTGACTGACTTGAACACTTTTGCCTTGCTAGGGAGTGGAAAATGGCTGGAGATACCTATATGACGCTTGTCCAATGAATACTTTTCCAAAGCTGAATAAAATTTCATCAGAAGAAAATCTGATCAGAATCAACAACAGGGCTCTGCTCTGAACTTAGGAATGGCTTATGATGTTGCATCTCTATGTGATGTTAAAAACAAACAAACAAACAACGGTTGGCTTGGCCTCAGTTGATATCCATTTCTATCACAGAATGGATCAGACCCTGATGATTACTGAGCTTGAACACCTCTGCCATGGGTCAGGCTGCCACCCACTCAATCGTGCTGCCCAGAGCCCCATACAGCCTGGCCTTGAACGACTCCAGAGATGAGTTAATCACAACTTTGCCAGGCATCCTGTACCGATGTCTCAATGCCAGTGTCTCGAGTAAAAAATTCCTGCCTCCTAATACCTAACTTAAGTCTCCTCTCTCTTAGTTTGAAGCCATTCTGCCTGATCCTGTCACTATCAGGTTGTATGGAAATGCCAAATCACAGCTTGAACAGGTGATCGAGCACCCGGTGAGAAGGTGGGGCCAACCCAGAGAAGCTCAGGTGCATGCAATGCAGCTGAAGGACTGGGAGGGGTGGAGCCAGGATCCACCCCTTCCCAGACCTCATTTAAGAGTTGGCAGTGGAAGAGAGAGTGTCTTGCTGGCAATTCCTGTCTCCTGAAGGCCTTTTGCAGGTAAGATGCTACTTTGTTTCTGCATCCACAGCTGCTGCTGTGTTTGGGCTTGTTCTCATTTGCTGCAGCTGAGGGCTTTGCCACCCTGCTGTTATTGCTGTACTTTCCATCACAGACCATGTAAAAAGTTGGTTCCCCCTCCTTTTTGTAAGTTCCCTTCAAGTGCTAGAAGCCATAATGGGGCATTTTCTTCTCTGAGGTAAGCAAACCCAATTCCCACAAATTTCTTGATAGGAAGGCTGCTGCAGTTCTTTGCTCATTTGGGGGCTTTTCTGTGGACACACTCCATGAGCTCCACATTCTCTCTCATGCTGAGGGCCCTAGGCACAGGGCTCCAGATGGTGCCTCATGAGGGCAGAATAGAGGGGGATGATTGCCTCCCTTTTCCTGACATCCCTCCCTTTCTTGATGCAGCCTGGGATACCCTTTGCTTTCTGGGCTGTGTGTGCTGTTAGTTCACTTCTAGTGCTTCTGGTCCACTGGTACCTTCGAGTTCTTCTCAGCAGGGTTGATCTCAGTGAGTTTTCCTCCTGGTCTGTGCTCATATCTAGCAAGGCTCTGAGCCTGGGATGTGTGTTATCAGGCCCCCCAGACTTGTATGCATTCAGCCTCTTCGGGTGGCCTCAGACTCATCCTTATCTTACAGTGGGAGGGATTTTGATCCTCCAGACTGTGCCCAGAGGTTTAGGGACACAAGAGATACAGAAAGCCAGACCACCAGCAAAGATTGAGTAGAAGGACATTGGGCACCTCAGCCTTCCCTATGTCTGTCATTGCATTTTTTTGCTTACAAGAGTGATTATGCTTTCCTTGCCCTTTCTCTTCTGAGCAATGTGCTTGTAGACATCCTTTTTTTTTGTTTGTTTGTTTGTTTGTTTGTTTTGTTTTTAATAAATCTTTTGCTGAGTTCACTTGCATCTGAACTCCTAGGGGCTGGAGAACTCTCATGCTCTCAGAAAGGCATACATACAGAACTCCTTTCATACTCCATTCTAACTCGGCATTTGAGAATATACAATTTTTTTTTCTTCTGCACATGGAGTGCTGTACTCTATGTTACATAGCGATTTCACAATTAGCCTCCTCTGCCTGAGTTAACTGAAAGCTGTGAATGCTGCAGAAACAGAACCTGTCAGAAATAATGCTGCTTGGCTGACATTATTTCCCCTTGGTGCAGAGGGGGAAAAAGAACCAAGGGAGTGATAGATCTCTCTGTTTTCTGAAGATTTTGTAACGACAGGACCTTTAATATTGGAACTTGTTTGCTACAAGAGAGTTCTTCCTTGTTGGTTGTTTTTGGGGTTCTATATGTGGCTCAGAAACAGTTGCTCAGAGGTGGGTAACTTACAGTGAACCTGTTTCATTCCCTGTTAAGTCTTGACAGAAGTGTGGTGTCACCTAATCCCTCTGTGGAGAGAGAGAGAGAGAGGGACTCTGCATACTTTATTCCTGTAAGGCAATAAAATGCTGCCTGAAGAATGCAATTTCTTCCCAGAGTAAAGAGTTCTGGTAGGGTGGGATAGAACAATGACACTGTTAAATGCTGATCTGAGTGCAGGGTTATTCACAATGTCATGGGTGGACGTCAGTCCAACTCTAAGCAAATCCCAGGGAAAGGGAGAATAAATTTAGTTTTGCAATCCCTGGAAAATCTTAAAGGCAAATTCACCTTTCTCAAAGCTACTGAAATTCTTGGCTGTTTATGCAGGTGGGCCTTCTTAATGGTAAACCTTCTGTAGGGTACATAGAACTAAGGCTTCTCTGAGCAGAGAACATATTGTGGAATTTACAATTTCAGTTGCCAAAAAGGGTAATTTCTAGATAATTGTTTTTTTTAGAAAAGTGAAATACTCTGAGTTGGAGGGGAAAAAAATAGTCATTGCAAACTTGCATCTGGAAATCAGATGGATTGGAAGCCAGTGATTTCTTGAGCATGGCAATTAAATTTCTTCTAACAGCTAGATAATTGTCCTGTCTTAGAACCAAGCAAAATCTTCTTTCAGTAAAATCTCAGATTTGGCCTCCTGTCTCAGCATAAGCAATGCAGAATAGGGTTCAGAGAGTCAGAGGATGACTTTAGGGATGTACTTTTCTATTTGGTCATCCTACTTTAACTGACAGTTATTAAAAACAAAATAGGAGGGCATCAGCCCAACAATCACCACAGCTGCCTTCCCCAGCAGTACTGACAGGTGAGCTCACTTCTCTTCCTCAGAGTTTGTTGGACCTGTTCTCATGTACTTTTGCTAGGCTTGTGAAGTTTGTGGGGTCTTAGCTCTAAGGAAATATATAAATGATTCTGCCTGACTTCTCCAAGACCAGCATGTCTAGGTAGTCTAAAGCACTCATGCTATAAGCAATAAGATTCGCAAGATGATAGCTGAAGCCTTTTTTTTTCCTCCTTAGTTTTCCTGCTTCTAGCACTGTTTTGTGTTGAATACACAACATTCTATGAACCCCTGAGTACAGCTAAATCACATCAAGTTTAAAAAAACTCTTCTTATTCCTGTATGGTTTATTTTTACTGTTATTTCTTTTTATTTAAAAAGAAGTCCACATGGTACATCATGAAGCATGGAGGTTTGGGGTAGGGGTTTACCTTCTCAGCACAGTAACCCAAAATGATATGGAAGGGAAATAATTATGGCTATAATTTCTGCAAGTGAGTGTAGAAAGGGGTGAAGGTTAGAGCTTCCTGCTCTGCTATGCAACTAGGGATCAGCATTCAATATAAACAACAAAAGAAAAGAACAAAGGTCAAACACTCGCGTGAATTAAGAATTAGGGCTTTATATATGATTTGTCATAAAAACAACAAAAAAAACCAAACTCCTTTCTTTCCCTGCCTGATGGAGGAACACACTTGTGCAGCCCAGGCCTCCAGCTAAAGTGACAGTTCATACTGCTGTTTTTAAGGAAAGACACATATGGGAAGCTCTCTTCTGAATGTGCACCCTGCCAAGAAATACATTATGAATCAATGAAAGTTTTTTGGCTGTTTTAGGCTTTATTGCTCGAAGTGGTTCTTGCTCAGCCATTCAGGCTATTAATGTTAGAAAACACACGTACTGTTACAAGGCATAAAACATGAATAGTTAAATGACTGGGTGCATAGCAATTAAATCTTTACTCTTAGCTATAGATTTACTATTGACTGAAGACTACATTCCACTGTTAGAGGGTTGCATCAACTTCAGTTAAGGCAGGCTGATTCAGTAATTGTTCTATCTTCTGTTGCTTTTAAGCTGTTCCTGGGTGTTCCAGTGACATCCCACTACTCTCTTCAGTTTTTCTACAACTGACTAGGGCAAGGGACTTGGATATGTACTAAGCCACAGTGAAAATTACAAGTTCCTTCACCAGAGGGTGGCTGGGTACCAGAACAAGCTCCTCAGGGCAGCAGTCACAGGCCCAGGCTGATGGACTTGGAGAAGCATTTGGACACTGCTTTTAGAGATAGCATTTGAAGTTCAGGTGGGCTCATGCACAGCTACAAGTTGTAGGCCCCTTCCAATTTAGTCTGCATTCTTACTCTGCACACAACAGACATTTCACTGAGCTTGTGTATTTGTTTGTTAAGCTTTTCCTCTCATATCACTACTACACTACTTTTTTCCCCTCTGGAAAAAAAGCTATATCCCGTTATCACCAGGAGCAACAGGTTTATGGCCTGCAGACACCTGTTTGCACTAATGAGTCAACCTAATAACTCACTGAGATGCTGTTGTTGAAGTCACACGGAGAGTAGTATCATATCTGAGTAAATCACTCCATTTTATATCCTATGTATCCTTTATATCCTCTAGATCCTTTATATATCTTTTATTATCTAGCTATTGCACTTCAATCACAGGAGAACTGGATCATTAATTAATTTATCTGCAAACTGTCATCACATAAAATACAATATGCCACATGCAAACATTTAATGCAAAGGCACCACCCTAGTGAAGTTCCATGTCTTTTGTTAAAAAGACAAAGTAGAACATTACTTAGTGGGTGGGAGCCCTCCCACCCCCCTTCAGCCACTCCTCTCTAGCCAAAAAATTTCCGAGACTGACCATCCCACCCTCCCACCCAAAAAAAGAATAACCTCTTTTGAGATAGCGCAAATCCCAGCAAACAGCCCCAAACCAGCAGCCAAAAGCACAGCTCCCAGTTTGTGGGAGCTGTGCTTTTGGCTGCTGGTCATCAATAGCCTCAAAGCCACCTAACACACACCAGACAGCTCCAAGACACCACTTCCAAAAACTGATACAAACCTTTTAAGCAACAAAACCAGCCAGTCACACCACAGCATCCTCTGCTCCTCCACCAGATCAGCAGAGAGATCCATCAGATCCCCACACTCCAGCACAGAAGGGCTGCTCTCACTTCACTCCATTCCTTCCAGGCCTGCAAGAAAACCACATCATCACACTGAGTCCCAGACATAAACTCCATCCCAGAGGCAGCACATAGGTAAGGGATAGACAGATACAGCTCACCATTCTTCACTGGAATCCTCATTCCAGCCATTAACATGCAGGAAGAGCTGTGAACCAGTTCCATCCTCCAGTGTGAGGGTTCATATCTGCGGATCCATCACTCACATACTCCAACTAGTCCTCACCTTGCAACAAGAACACAATCAGAGCCATACAGAATGGAAACACCTCTCTAGAGATCATCTGGCCCACTTCCCTACCACACATCACCCAGGAAAGCATCAAAGCACTACTGGAAGGAGGCTGGGCAGCCTATTCCATCCCTCCCACTTTGATCCTTCTCCTTTCTGCTTGCATAGGCCATGAACACACCACCCATCATCATCAACTGGGCTCCTGCACATCAGATATTCCCATCAGCCACCCTTCTCTCATCTAGCTGGACAATCAAGACAACATACAAAGCTACCCAGCACAATTCCCCCTCAGTGAACCCACCCCATCTGCTCCTTAGTCATTTCTCTTCTGGTCACTTGCAGATGACACACCTGGAACAAGTTGTCACATCACCTTCCCAGAGATGAGGCCATGCTTCTCACCCTCTCTAAAGCCTGCAGGGCCATCAGCTATCCTCCAGTCTTCAGGCACCTTTCCTGTAGGAAAAACCAGAGGAAGTGTGATAGGGAGCTATTTGGCAGTCACCTCTGACAGCTCCCACAGGCATTTGCTGGCATCCATTTTGCCAAGACTACCTTTGACCAGCTCCTCCAGAATCCAGGGTTCCCAACAAGCAGTCTCAGCAGCAACAACTGAAGACAAAAAGGCATCCAGTACAGAAATGCATCCCCATTACCAGAATCTCCACCTTGCAAAGCAGAGGCCCACACATTCTCTAGTCACCTTTTCTCTGTTGACAAACTTTTGTTAGTCTTGACCTCCCTCCTAAAGGTGATACTGAGAGGGCCTTAGCCTTCCACAACCCTTCTCTTCTTTCTCCCCTTCAAGTTAAACCATGAGTTCTCATTCACCCCTGCAGGTCTCCTGCCATTCCTGCTCAGTTCTTCACTGTTTGGGATGCACAGCTCCTGAGCAAGGAAGTAACACTCCAGCATCAACAATTGCTCACAGGACCCCCTCCAATGCTCTAACCCCAGGTGTACTTTCACATAGATCCTTTAAGAAGACAAAGTTGGCTCCCTTAAAGTTCAGTGTTTCAGTTCTACTCATTGCTTCACATCTTCCACACTGAACACTGCAGCTCACACCTACCACACTTGAGGCCACCACTGGTCTTCCTGTCCCCAAAGAGTCCTTCTACAACAGGGAGAGCAAGCTCCAGCAACACCTCTCTTCTCAATGGCTCCTTCAACACCTGTAGTATGTCAAAGAAAATCTTTTGATACAAGAACCTCTGGAATGAGCACTCTTGGCAGCCTTGCTTTCCTAACAGCTGACAGGGTGGTTCAAGTTGTGAGAAACACACTCTAGATCAAAAACTTCTAATCATAGATCTGTTAAGAACAGTTTATTCATTACTGCAATAATGGCCACACAATCCCCACTGACAAGGGAGAAATTGCACAACTAGCCAGTGAAATCCATTCTGTTACAAACCATGGGTCTGACGCAGGTAAAGCCTCCTGGCACTCCTTGGTTTAGTCTCAGGCTCACAACTTTCCAGCACTGTTGCTACATTACGCTTCCATACATCTGTCACCAACCCACTGTCTTTGTGTGCCCTGTACCTTTTATGGCAAGAGGATGACAACATTTTCAACAATTAGTACACTAGTTCTGTCCTGTACCAGACTCCCCCCTAGCCTATAAAATTATCTTACCTAGTGCCTGTGCCAATTTTACCTATGCCAGAACACCCCAGTCTCAGCTTTACTGTGCTCAGCAGCTTTCTTTGTGAAAGACAACTTACCTTATGCTACATACAGAATACTGGAAATTGCCACTGCAAAAAAGACAACCTCTCACAACTCCCCCTCTTCCTTTTTACCCTCTTGGGTTTTCAAACCAGACCACAAAATACCTGTAATAGTAGAAAACTACCTTACTATCCCAACTTGATGATTGATTATCATTTATCAAAATGAATCTTGCTATTTTCCCCATATATATATATAAACATTATTAATAACAATTTTTTCACCATTGTATAATTCCTCCCAGTATGAACAAGCAGCAAGTCTGGAATCAGAGCATAATCAGCATTAGAGGCTCTAAACTACCAAGGAATTCAGGAAAGATAGGGAAGTTAGCAATAGTAAAGACAGAAATTCTAGCAAACAGTTTACAGAGCAGGAATAGTCACCACCAGGGAATCCAACAGTGTCTTATTGGTCCATGGCAAGGAAGCAGGTTGGTCAGCAACATCTCATTGACTTACCCATTCTTCCTCAGAACTCTTCAGGCCTGCCTACCTCAGTGATCAGGGTCATCATGTCGTGTCCATCATGGTGATGGTAGCTGCCACGGTATCCACCTTTTGTTCATCAGGAGGAACAACGCATGTCTTCTCACCTCTGTGCTCACAGTAGTCAACCATTTACTTCAAAAGCTTGTTGGGCAGGTCATGCCTTGGATGGATGCCGTTGAACAGGCTCTGAGCCAAGCATTCTCCAGCTTCTCATGGATCAGATGGCTGCCTCTGAACAAGGTTTGAGCCAAGCACTGTTCCCTCTTCTCACACCACCCAGTGCCACAAAGCCTGTTGTCACTGTCCCATGGTGGTTTCAAGAAAAAAAAAAAATAAAGGGGGAATGAGGGGAGAAAGGAAAGATACATGTTAAAAATAACACACAGGCAAAGGAAAAAAGTGTGAGTGCTGACACACACACACACCTCACCTTATCCATGGATCACCAGGAGGCTAGGAAAAGTAATCTAATACCTGGGCAACTTTCAGACTCCTTGGGTAATTCGAGCCAAGTCAGTCACCTCAGCATGTGCCAGACTTTCACATACAATTACAACCAATATATACAATGTTATGGTTAATATGATCACAAACGCATGAAGCACAGAATTAAAAACTCCTCTTGCTGTTGGTGACCATCTAAGGAGCATTTCCCATCAGTGGTGTTCTCCATCCTTCTTCACCCTTACCAGAAAATGGTGCATCTCCCCCATATCATGGAGAACAGTAATCTAAGTTCTTTTTGTCCCTTATGTTGAAGGCAGCCTAACAACTGGTACAGATTGTCACATTGCAATAATTTCTTTACCAAATAAGATTCATTTCAATTGGTGCAGGTGGCAAATCTTGGATTGATGTATAATTGGACCACAGCAACTGATAGGACATAACGGGAACTGAATAATTAGAGTCACATCCCATAATGTTAGTAAAGTTACACACACAGACATTTGAATACAGTACATTTGAATGATTGCTTGTATCTACAATATTACCTGTGAGTATAAAATTATAAGAGGTCCTCATACACACACATCCTTTTCCAATATAGATGAGCACTATTTCAGGGGTCTCATTGGGACACCTCCAAAATGGCAAATAATTTGCTCAGGGTCAACACAAGCATATCAAGTCTTGATGGTATTACTCTCAAAATAAATCCTTCTTTTTCCCCATACAGCACATGAACTAACATCAACAGTTTGCCATTTGTTCCCATTTTATTGGGCCCATACTCTGTGTTCCAATGAATAGGGCATAACCTCATTGTGATTCAGTCCTTGCACAATGATTGGGTACGCAGTATGTATCAAAGCATTGCTTATTGTTAGGACAAAAGCTGCAGCAATGTTATTAACAGGATCATAAGTAAAATTAACTAGACACCACCAAGACTGAAATTCTCTTTTAAATTTGTTTGCATTGTCCCAACCCACCTTTCAAATTTCAGTGGGTAAAGCTTTTCCTTTACCTTCTACACATAAAAGCTAGGAAGACGCTGAGTTTGACAAGTGCATCTACAATTAACTGATGGTCTTTTATATTAGCTCTTTCCCACTGAGATAATACATTAGATAAAAACTTCTGATTGATTCCCCAATGCTGATAGGGAAAACTGCAGGGTTGTTGCAATGCAGGTAGATCACTTATTTGACACCCTACTTCTATTCTTTGTCCTACATCTCCCCAGAGTTGCCAGTACTATCCTGGCCCCATTCACTTCCTGAATATGTTTCAGGACTGTGCTTAACCATGGTGGAAAGGGTTAAGCCTCTGTTACAATTAGAATTCAATCCCATATACCCAGTATGTCCAATACGGGCATGGGACCATGACCAGCCAGTGAATGTGACAGGATCAGCATAAGCTAATACAAATATTTATCTGAATATGCCTGTCTGAAACAGTGACATTAATGATACCACAGGGATCCCAGAGAAAGGAGCAGAGTGAGAAGGGAACATGTGAGACTCAGCAACAGGATCAGCATTCATTAGCATACAGAAAACAAAAGAGAGAGCTTCCCAGTTTCAGAGTGTATAATCAAAGAGTATACAGCTGTATAATCAATCAGTATACAGAGAAGCTAGGTTGGAAAGATTACTGTGTTAGAAAGGGATAATCAAATGAATGGAAGGCTTACCTGTGTCCTGGGCTCACAGAAAAAGACTCCAAGAGGAGTGATCTGCAGAGAGAGGTCCTTCCTCAGTAAATCCTCAAATAGGGCTTAGGAGAGGAACAGCCAGGCTCCACCCCTTCCAGTCACACAACTGAATTACCTTCACCTGTGCTGCCACAGTTGACTTATGACTTGTTTTGGGTGATCAATCAGAGGTTCAGGCCATGATTCAACAGTTCCCATACACAGAAGAACCAAGGTTAGAGAAAGCTCAACTAGAAGAGACAAGAGCAAAGAGAAACTTTTCTGGTCCCAAATGAACCACAGTTGGAAGGCAGGTGAAATCCAGATGGTTACTTTACATCTTCCCCTGATCATCTTGAGCCTTCCAGATGTATCTGTTAGAGGCTTTTTGAGCGTGAAAGTGACAGGATCAGCGTGCAGCAAATCAATCGATATCAGTTGTCCCAGGGAGTAATAATCCCATTAACCAGCTCTTTGAGTAAGGGACCACAGGGCACAGTGGTTGCCAGCACTAAAAAAAGAAAGAAAAAAAAAAAAAAAAAAAAAAAAAAGAAAATATTCCAGGTCCCCAGTAACCATCTGACTCCTTTTTAATCAAAAAGATCTGTTCTCCCCATCAGTGGGTCTTTCCACACATACTGCCTCTGATTTCCTAAGCGTGTAACCAAAATCTTTCTTTAATTTGGCCAACTCTGTAGAAAAATAGGGGACCTCAATGCTAACAGAGTACCCACTTTCACCCTCTTCATATGCATGCCCAGTTTCTATCAGAGGGCAGAGAAGGGTCACCAGGTTTTCTGATTTGTCTTTTTGTGCTCTCACATCCTCCAGGTTTTCTCCTGGAGGGAAGTCACTATCTAGAGAGCTAGTATTTATCTCCCTCTCATTACCAGCGAGAAATACTGAAAATTTCCATTGCAAAAGCACAACCCACCTCTCACAAAGTCTACCATGAGAACTAATGCCCACAGCTGTGAGACTACTTTCAGCTGTGTGTAGACAGTCTATCAACTTCCTCATCCTGGTCTGTAACCAACACCCCCAGTGATGTTACCCACATTCACCTGCCTCTTGAGTCTTACGTGCAAGTACTCCACTAGTTCTTCATACATCCCCAGGCAGACCTCAGTATGTTCCTGTTCTCTCACTGGAAGAGCAACTCCACCACGTTGCCACTCTGTCTTTCCTAGAAGAAAGAACAGAACCATCGACAACAGCATTCCAGTCGTGTAAGCTGCCCCACCAGGTGTCCACAAGGGGAACGAGATCATCGTAGTTACACACAAAGGAGGAGAAAAAAAAAAAAAAACACACCACCAAAACGTGGTCCCATCCTTCTCGCTCCTACTGCTGGAAGCAGCCGGGGCTGAAGCACCCCCACAACACTCCTCGGGGGTGAGACCACCCCAGAGTCGTGCTCAGTCTCAGGCTGTTGGGCAGCAGCTCCATGCCGACCCTTCTAAAAAGACACGAGGAAGCCCAGAAGCGGCACAGTACCGATACCAGAGACTCAAAGGTAGCCAAGCAGCAGCCCTATATAAGCCCCGAGAAGAGAGATCTTACCAAGCGACTCTGAAACACTCACCAGCTCGGGCTGACGAGAGGCTCTATTGCAGGCTGAGCAAGGGCTGCAGGAGGAGAAAACTTCTGTTTCAGCAGCAGTTTGCGTTGCTTCTTACTCCTAGCAGCACTGAGGCTATAGGAATACGGCTCCAATTCTGCTTGCTCCTATTCATGAGAGCAGGAAGAACTAATGCACCCGCTAAAACACAAAAAAAAAAAACCACAACAACCTGGGGGAAGGTGAGCACCCCGGAGAGCACCACGGGGCTGGGCTGGGACTCGGATCTGAGAGGCAGCCCCCTCCGAAAACGCGATGGGAGCCGGGCAACGACGCTACTTCGGCTGCAAACAGCCTGGGGAGCCTGGCAGCAGCCCTACGCCGGCCCCGGGAAGAGCAGGGTTCGACAACCCGGCAGCCTCCTGCTTCAGCCCAAGAGATCCTAACAGCTCCCGAACGCCCGCCGCCTCCACGGTCCCCCTTACTACCAGAACTGCTCGCCGGTTTGGGCTGATCCTCACCGCGAGTGAGGATCCCACAGCAGCCTGAAACAAAACGACACAACGAGAACATTAAAGAGGATCCCAAGGCTCTATTTTAAAAGCAGTCCCTCGTAGAAGCAGCCCTTTTCAGCCGCAGGGCCGGTCAAACGAACGGAGCCCATTCCGTCTCCCACACAGAGCCGCAGGAACTCCGCCGTGGCTCCCAGCAGCCTCCGGCTGAGCTTAAGATGCTCTGGGAGGCTTTGGGGCGGGTCCCGCCCGGGGCTCCCGACGAGCTGCAGCTGTGCGCGGCCCCGCGGCACCTGGAAGTCGCTGCAGTTACACATGTGGACTCTAGATCCGAACTAGGGACTTAAATGACACTTTAAATTACAGTTTGTTATGCGCTTCTCCTTCTCATCTCACTGTAGGATTCATTAATAAGTTAAATAATTAATATCCATAATATGTTAGAGTGTCCCTGTAAAGCAAGCAGATTAAAGGTCATTTTTCTTCTCTCTGAAAACAGAGATGGACATTTTAGTAAGGGCTATTCACAGCAGTAATAGGGAGCTACTAGTTATCTGTGTGCTTTTTGCTTTTCGTGTAAGCAAGGGAGATGAAGGTGGGGCTTCACACCAGAGTGTCTAGGGGAAACGGACATAAGCTGCAGCATAGGAAGTTTTGAACGAATGTGCGCAAGTACTTTCAGATACTTTGGTATATGCATGGGAACTGCTGAGTCACGGCCTGAACCTCTGATTGATCACCTGCGGTGAGCAATGAGTCAGCCAGAGGAGCACAGGCGAAGGCAAGCCTGGCTCCACCCCTCCTAGACCTATTTAAGAGCTGGCTACCAATAGGGAAAGATCTCTTCTGGAGATTGCCTCTGCTGCTATTTTGTGAGTGAGCCTAGGATAGGGGAAAGCCTTCTATTTATTCTCTTTTGTTATCATAGTCTGCTTTGCCTAACTCTCTTGTTTAGTTTGTGATTATGACATCCTGATATTCTTTGATTATACAGGTATAGATCTTGGTGGAGTGGGCTGGGAGGGGTTAGATCTGTGCTGACTAATCCGCACATCTCTAGAGCCTACACGTACACTTTAGAATCATAAAATCATAGAATCATTAAGGTTGGAAAAGACCTCTAAGATCATCTAGTCCATCAGCTCATCTCCACCATGCCCACTAAACCACATCCCTCAGTGCCACATCTACATGTTTCTAAACACCTTCAGGGACAGTGACATTACCATCTCCCTTAGCTGCCTGTTCCAATGCAGTATTGCTTTATGAGAAGATTTTTTTTTTCCTAATATCCAATCTGAACCTCCCTGGAGCAACGCTAGGCCATTACCTCTCATCCTGTCACTATTCACCTCAGAGAAGAGGCTGAACTCCACCTCACTACAACTTCCTTTCATGTGGCTGTAGAGAGTGACGAGACTAACCCTGAACCTCCTCTTTTCCAGACTGATAAATCCTAGATAAATCCTTGGGTGAAGGATTCTGGAGTAATCTGCCCAAAATTTGTTCCAAATTCCTGATGGGAGGAAGAAGAGCAGAATGGGAGTTGTTCATGTATCAACAACATAATAATGTTAATACATAATAAGGTTAATACTTCACTGCCAGAGGTGTTGTTGTGAAACCACTTCTTTTGATGCATTTGCCTTCCCCGAATTCCCCAAGGCATGGAGATATGCCCTCTGCTTCCTAATAAGTTCATATTGTTTCTTTTTTTAGTCTATGTACAAACAATGTAAAGATATACAGAAAAACAGGTTCCTGCCTTCTTCACCTGCAAACTCATCAGTTGCTGTAGAGAGGGAAGATTCTAACTTTCATTGGACAAAGCCAACTTAGCCAGTATGGGAACATCTCCAGTACAGATGTTTCTTTCTGAAGGTGCAGGGCCAGCCAGGTCACCCAGCAGCAGGATGCAGGTGTCACTTTTTCTCTCCGAGGAACTCAGAGGCTACCATTCTTGCAGCTGTGTCCAATAGCACTGATGCAGAGGACTATGACTCTGTCTACTACAGGAGCAATGCCTCAGATGAGGATTCCTGCAGCCACATTTACAATGTAGTTGCAGAGTCTGACCTTGATCTCCAGCAGTGCACTGCTGACATGTTGGACCTTCCTGATCTCCCATGTATCTGGAAGAGGATGCTGTTTATTTCTCCAAGCAAGACAGATGGGGGCAGATGGTCAATGAGTTTGAGACAAAAAGAGGAATAGAGAGGAGTCCAGCCCCTGTCAAGGGGACTGGATTGTATGGTGATAATGGCATTAGCCTGGAACTAAAAAAACAAACACGGGAAAAGCACAAAGTTGGATGCCTGCAAACCCCAGCATGGCCAGAACAGCCAGTAGAGGGCAATGGGATCTCATAACACAAGGAACATCCTATCCCCACAATCCCTCGTGGGACGGAAAAGTAATGGGGCGGGCTCCCTCTTACCTCCTCCTGTTTTGCTTGGAAATGAACAGACTAGTGGAGCAGCAGTTGTTTATCTTTCAGAATAACACAGTATTCGTTAATATTGGTTAATATTGGTAGCCTTTCAGTGAGCTGGTTAATGATGATATTATTTCTAAACACTGTTCCAAACTAGTTCTCTGCCAAGGAGAATGCGTTAGTGGCAGGCAGTAGCCTGCCAACTCCATAAACTACCTCTTTGATCATGCTGCAAGGACTTTGCTTTTGCTAAGCAATAATTTAATTAAAAACAACTTTACCACACTTTTGATGTTAGAGGACACGGACTTTAGAATAAAGCTGGGTGGTTTTGTTTACTGAAACACCACTGTGATAGCACACAGTGTTTGTTTGCTTTCCAAAACTTACTTGATTTGGATGAAAATAGGAAAACAAAACAAACAAATGAAAAAAACAAAAACAAAACAAAAAAAAACCACAGATTACCTTCTGCTGGAGCTACAGTTCTTTCACTTCCTTCCTCTCAGCTCTTTGTAAGGTGGCTTTGTGGCCCTTCTCTATGGATGTAATCGCACTGCATGTGGCTGGTTGGGTAATGCAACACTGTGCTACTGGTGAGGTATATGAGGTGTTCTGGGAGGAAAGAGACTGCAGAGCACCTGAGAACTCTGTAGATCTGCAGACTGCTGGAAGTGTTTATTTTCTTTTAAGAGGGGAAAAATTTTGTATTATCCTTGTGTATTGACACCTGTCACTAGGGCTTCTTATTTACAGTTTTGGTTTAGGTGGGAAGTGTGTTTGGAGTCTTTAGGGAACTAAAAGGAAAATACTCTGGCAGGTTTCCTTCAGTGATTTTGTTTATTTGTTTGTTTGTTTGTTTGTTTTTCTGATGTGGACCATTGGCTGTGAGTGTATGACTTTGTCTACTTCTCCTTAGAGTTGACTTCCAGCAGTACTGTTCTGCTGCCAGATGGCAAAATGAAATGAGAACAGGCTAAGTTCTGACTGATATAGCCATTTCATGCCAACTTGGTTTGACTTTTCCTTTGGAACTAAAATTTGAAAATAAATGGAAAGAAGTGAGAGAAGAAGCAGACAAGGAAAGGAATTTGTTTTCTTTGTCCCATTTTTTTTTTTTTTTTAACTAAAATTTTGCTTAATCTGGCACAGCCATAAATAGTGTATCAGATTATTCCTTACAATCAGATAGGGTGGGCACTGAATTAAATGAAGACTAAACATCCAGGGCACCAGTAGCTGAAAAATTCCTGTACATATCAGTAGAAACTGGAACGGAAAAAAAAAAAAAAAGAAAAGAAAAGAAAAAAAAAAAAAAAAAAAGGCTAAAGCAAGCAATTTAAAATCCATTTTAAATTCATATACTGTGGTTATAAAATGATCCAGAAAACTGTATTTCTTTATATGCTTGCTTTATCTCATTTAAGTAAGTTTGTTCTTTACTCCCAATTACTCATTATTAATCAATCAAGCTTTATTTTCTTTCATTGCAGGAACACCTCAGAAGTGCCTCCTTGACCCTTGTATAGCCTTGCCTTCCAGCAGTACAGTGTAGGTGGGTCAATTATGGCATGAGCCATAATGGCATAAGTATGAATCTAGTTAAGGCATTGAGTCAAGGGCATGGGGAAACTTGATGCAGTCTTAGAAAAACAAACACTTTATGATGTAAAACGAGGGTGGTGATGCTACTTTTCTTAACCCTCAGTTAACTTGCAGGCACTGTCAAGCACACTTGGATGAAATAAGCAACAATAGTTCTTCCTTAAAAACTGTAGTCTAAGATTTCAATGTACTTTGCACCAAAAGGTACAATGAAAAAGCTACGCAGAATTTCTGTTGTTGGATCCTCTCAGCCAATGCCTGGATGAACTGAGTTCATTAAGAAACCTTTAACCAACTCATCTGAACTGATAAATCAAATATCTTTCTTGCCCAGTCCTTATCAGAAAGGCTGTACCATATGCCTGGTTAGCTTCTTGTTTATATCTTGTTTTGTTGGATCATTTGACCCATTGAAAACTAACAGGAGACAGTGTACTGTGCCACTGTGGATCACTGTATATCTTTTTCCTTAGCACTAACTACAAGGAGACTCATCTGAAATTCATAAGGCAGCAGTACATAACCAGATTTCGTTGTTATTGTTATGTAATTGTTATTGACAATTTTTTTTGTTGTTGTTGTTGAAAGGCCATGTTTTTCACACCTCTCGAGTGTGGAAAATAAATCATAGCAGATTCCTTCTCTTCCACTATTCCACATGAGCTTTAGCCAAAGCACGTAGGACGCCCATCACATTTGAGAGAGCACGTGTTTGATATGACCGCTTCCAAAAGGGATGATATGTATGGTTAATGATGATGGCTAGAGAAGGAGCTGAGTCACCACTCCCTCTTAGAAGAGGTGAGAGCTGCAACAAAAGTCTTTTTCTTGGGGTCATTTACCCAGTGGTGTCTTGCATGAAACGTAGTGGTGAGGAACTTAAAGAGCTTGTTGTATGCTATAGCTTTGGGGTAAAGTGAGAGAATCAAGACCCAAATTATGACAGTTGCCACAGAAGAGAACAGGTCAATCAGAGTAATGAATTAAATGAAACTGAAATATAATCATAAGCTTAAAACATCTCACTTGAGCATGAAACATGCTTGCTTTAACTGTGTGAACATTGGCTTTGGTTCATTCATAAATTCAAATTTTTTCTTACCTTCCAAGCCACTGCTGCTAATGTCCCACCAGAAGATCCTTGTTTGTCCACCTCCTAATGCAGTGAGTTCATGCAAGTTCTTATTCCTCATGGGATGCGGGTCATGAACTATAGGGCTGTGACAGCTGGCCAGTTCCTGTCAGAGCATTTCATAACAGTCATAACAGTCCCAGTCTGGCATGATTTGCAGAAAACTCATGCCAGAAAGCTCTGAGGTTCTCCATTTCCCTCTATCACCATGCAGTTGGCATAACCCCTTAGGAAATGACTTGGGGTCATCAGCCAAGGGAACTAATCGAGCTCCCTGGCACCTATGCCTCTGTCTTTGTACCCAGTGGTCCCACTGCTTACTCACTGCTTACCTTCTTGTAGTGGATCCCCCTATACCACCCTGAGCTCTCTGCACTTTTCTTTGATGAGGTCTATATTAGACACGCTTCCTTCATTTCCTTCCAGTTCCTTCCACAGTCTTTCTTTCTCAAGTTATTCTACATTTTCTTGCCTACAATTTAGAGTTGGGAAATGTGATTTGCACTTTTACCGTATTTGCTCTATTTTGCCGTGGTTAGGACAAATCCCATCTGATGGATCCAAACATCTGAAAAAATGAAGTGAAAATCCATGTGGTTTCTGCAGTATCCTCCAATCAGAAACTAAAGATTTCCAAAGAATTAGAAAATATGTAAATCTGTCTGAGGGATCTTGTATGGAATTTTAGGCGGATGAGGAGAATTGCTGGTGCTGTGTTCTTCTGCATTCTGCATCACACTTTGGGCTACTTGCTGAAGAAACTGTAATATCCCAGCTTTCTAACAATTGATGGGAAGATGATGTCAGCACAGTAAAGGACAGCCTTCCTGCTACAACCATCCTATACAGGCTATGCAAATTGATGGCATCACTTTTTAGTGCTGTATAGTTTCCCTGATTTCTTCCTTTATCTTCCCAACTCCCTCTGCAACGTCTGTGATTCTGTCTCTGACAGCACTGAAAATGTAGTGAAGGCACATATTATAGTACCTAGTGTTCATAACTATTCCCTTTTTTCTTCATGTTTTAAATGCATTACATTTAATCTGTTTTCTATATTGTAGTAGTAAACTGATATCTGATAGCATAACAAAAGGTTCTGCTACTTGATGATTGCTGAGCTTCTCTGAGACTTTGTCAATTGCTGAGTTTGTCCATCAACATCTTTCTTATTGATATGCACTGTTTTCAAACCATGCATGCTTAACAGCTTGCTGTCCCAAATCCTGACTTGCTGCCTGACTTGGGGAAGGGCCTCTTCTCACTTAATGCTGACTATAATTTAGAGCTAGATTTTGCTCAAACATGATCAGCAACAGGAACAACAGAGTGTTTTACTGCTGAGGTCACTGTACTGATCACACAACAGGTGATAAGGCCTGAACTTCCTTGCCCTTTCAGAGACCAAGCGAGGACGTAGCAATCTGTTATATGTTCTAAATGACTGAAGAGCAGAAGTCACGTCACTGGCTTGGTCCTGAATCAATTGAATTGTGTTTTGGGTCCTGTGAGTTTAGAAACCTCATGTGCTAGCTGGTCAAATGGCATTTCTGAAGTCACCTGAAAAATAATGACAAGGTTTGTTACTTATCTTGAGTCCTACCAGCACAGCATGTTACAAGTAGGCATGTTTTGTAAATTGTTGAATGCTGAACCTATTGTTGAATCTTATTACCTCTGGTGATGGCAAAGCCTTTGTCTTGTAAGCCAGAAGTTGACAGTGTGATTTTCTGCAAGGAGCTAAAAAGAATCCTACCTGAAAATGGTAAGATTTTAGCAGCAGATGTAATTCACAGCAGAATAAACACGATGCTTTCCACAGGCTAATCTGCAAAATGAGAGCATTCAATTAGGTAATACATTTTAATGTACGGACATGGGAGCCTGAGGATGGGTGCACAACATCATGACAACAGTCAAGTCGGATCAGGATCCTGTCTAACATTGGCTGAAAATGAGGTCCTAAGAGTAGCAGCAATGCAGCCATAGAGGAATTGTTTCTTAATTGCTCTCCAGCATCCAGAAATTCCTGGGCATTTTTGAGTACCCTCAATGGATTTTTCTGACATGGCTTTGCCCAATTACTTCTGAATACATATAAACTTAGTATCTACATCCTGGCTAAAATTGTTCTGCAGCTCATGATCTGTAAAGAACTGTGTCCCTTTCCCTGAATAAATGATACCAGTTGCTGTTTTAGCATTTTCTGACACCATGCAGATGGCCATAAAGCTGTGGGAAGTTGTCTAGAGGGCAGCCATTGCTCAGGCAATGCTGGCTGTTGGTTGGTGGTGATGTGTGGAATCAAACACTATAACCAGAATAATCATAAAGCAGTATGTTTACTCAATGTTGGATGCATCCTTATGCTGGATGAAGCGGGGAGTATTCCCTCCAAGCCTGTATACCAGATGGCAAGAAAGGCGCATATTAAAAGAACAAGTTGCTTACATATGCATTAGATGTCTAAGAAAAGGTTGGGTTATTACAATGAGTCCCCAGAATGACTGACATTTTTCCCTGCCCCAAGTCTTAGTTCTTTTGCACGTGTGTGGTATCTCTCAGTGGTTGTCTGGTGGTCTTTTCTGATGAAGGACGGATGTCTCTCTTGCTGTGTACTCTCTGACCTGGGTTAAGTTGGAGGATGCTGACTTAGCTCTAGCTGGTGGTCTTATTGGCTACAACTCCGTCCACAAATCCTCTGCTTCTTCGTTAATGTATGGCTTTACTGTCCTACCCTGTTGCCTTGCACTGCAGATACAGGATAGCTAACAATGTTATTTGGAGAAACAGGAGACTCACTGTCTGTACTGACTGTCTAAGTCTGCAGAAAAGCATTTATTATTGGCAGCTAAAACCTGCCTTAGAAAGGACAGATCTGTAGCTGATTTAGAATCCCATTAATTTTCATGGATCTTCACATCTTTAGAAAGTTTCTTGAAACATCACACATTGAAGGAGACCACAGGAACTACAGAGCTCTATCCTTTTTCAATAACTAGAGATATCCTCATGCAAATGCTATGGACAACATGGAGTGCCTACAACACATTGTGACAAATGGAGTTAATTTCCCAAAAATCTGCATGCTTGGCCTCAGAACAATGTCATTAAACCATTCCAGAAGTGAAGGAGAAATACCTAAGAAAATTGCAAAGACTCCCTTTTCATATTCACAGCTACCTTCACTGTGCACATCTATTTGAGGGGTCAGCAAGAATTATTCTAGGCATAAGGACAAGAGCAAGACTTCAAGCATACATTCAGCAGATGAGCTCTACTATTTCTGCATTTTGAGATCATTTGGCAGTAAAAGTCTCTCTCTCCATGCAGCCATACTGCTCTTTCTTTGTGCCTGCTCACGCTCAGTGCTGTCAAGGCTCTTACTTCTGGTGGGACAGTGCGCAGAAAATCGTATCTTATTTGCAGAACCGAGGCCAGGCTACTTGACTTCCCATGGCAGATTTGACACAAAGTCTTGTCACTCAGCAACACAAAGAGTGGCTTTAACCTCGATTAATTCATTCTTTGCCCTGTTGCTATTAATTCCAAGGACTTAAGAACATCTGGAAGTATAAGGAGTTGCTAGGGAGCTGGAAAGCACCTGTGGAAGCGTCAGCCAGTTG
>NW_024884722.1:17871993-17972649 GCF_019232065.1 Centrocercus urophasianus
AGCCCGTTGTAGATCGCAAGGATGTTGACATTTCTCCCATAGTCACCTCTGCAGGAAAAGCTCTCCGATCTTATGAAGTGTCGTTTATTCCACGTTAGACAAGTGAAGACAGCTGGCGCCTCTCAAATTAGAATGACAGTCTTCTTGAATGACAGTCATTGCCCATCCTGATGAGATTGAGACACTCAGATAATTTGCTAGTTTCTTCAGGGACAGAAAAGTTATGCTTTTAAAGAAAAGTAATTGCATGCTGTTCTTATAATCAGTACAGCCAGCTCTAAACAGAATCATAGTGGGTGACTGTGTAGGGAAGGTGACAGTTCTTAGGGAGAATGATAGAGGCTCTCCTTTGCACTTACATTACCAGCTCAAGTTCCTGTCTAGTTCCTGACATGTCAGGGTGTGCAGGCTCTAAGAACCCTTCTGCTGTTGCTGCTGCTGGTGTCCCCATCACCTGAACCTCTCAGCACAGGAGAAAAAGATGCTTGCCCCACAGACTGTTTCAGGCACATCTCTCTGTGTTTTCAGTGATCTGTTGCTTGTGATCTGTTTGTAAAGGAAATCATAAAGCAACATGGAACCATTTCATTCTGTCAGAACACGACCATCTACTGTATTCTTGTCCTAGTACATATAATTTACCCATAGTGTGGAACAAGTTAATATGATGGCTGAGCAAATGGATCCTCTCTTCTGTAATTATAGTGAAGGTCTGTAAAAATAAAATCTATACTGCAAATCTAATGAGAAGTAGTGCACCAAATTGTTTTTTTACATTCCTGAAAGACATGTTCCAGTGGAAAACCCTTCTCCACAAAGCTTAGATACACAAATACTGTGCAAAATAGGCACATATCTGACTGTTTTATTTCACTTGTTTATATGAAATGCACTATGGCTTTAAGACATGATCTAGAAAACTTCCATTCTCAGAAACAATGTGGAAGAAGACTGGACTGACCTTATTAGTCCTACCAGAGCAAAATCTGCAATTACAGCACTTTTCACTGTGATAAAAGAGAGTGAAATAATACTGGGATCTCCATTATGCCATTTACAAGCTGAATGGCATCTGGCTTCTTCTCATTACTTTTATGAAGTATGTGCAGATCACTAGATTAATTTTTAAAACATCACTTAGAAGACGCGTATGAACTGACAAAGACAGATCTATGGATTCAGGTCTGGCATTTCCCAAACTGATCACATTCCCTGCAACATATAGCTTACTGTGATTGCAGTGAAAACAGAGCTGAATCTTTGCTATGTGGAACAATATAGTACTTGTAATATCACCACAATGTCATGTTAAAGCTCTACAGAAAAATCAAACCATGCAGGATTTTCAGATTGCGCAGACCTAGTTTCTCAACTTCATTGTTTCTCATCCATACAATACAGACAAAAAAATGAAGATATGTGAGTATCTGCTAGGATTATGATCTGGTTGCTTCAGGCTAAACTGTGGGTAAGGATAATGCCCAAAGGAAAGACACAAATGTGTCTGGAACAGAGAGGTAGCATAACAACATTTCAATCAAGAAGGAGCACCAAGGTTGAGAAAGACCTCCAAGATCATCCAATCCAACCAATATTTCCTCACTAAACAGTCATAGAATCATAGAAAGGCTAGGATTGGAAGGGACTTCAAGGATCATCAAGCTCCAGTTCTCCTGCCACATGCAGGGCCACCAACCCCCATATCTAATACTAGACCACGCTGTCCAGGGCCCCACCTGGGCTTTGAAAACCTCCAGGGACAGGGCATCCACTCTAGGCAGCCTGTTTCGGCACCTCACCACCCTCTTGGTAAAGAACTTCCCCCTGATGTCCAAATTAGTCTTCCCTCCTTCTACTTAAAACCATTTCCCCTTGTCCTGCCATTATCTACCCTTGTAACGAGTTAACTCCCCTCCTCTTTGTAGGCTCCCTTTAAGGTACTGGAAGTCTGCAATGAGGTCACCCCACAGCCTTCTTCTCTCCAGGCTGAATAAACCCAGCTCCCTCAGCCCATCTTCGTAGGGGAGGTGCTTCAGCCCTCTCATCATCTTTGTGGCCATCCTCTGGACCCTCTCTAACAGTTCCCTGTTTTTCTTCTATTGGGGACACTAGACCTGGACACAGTACTCCAGATGGGGTCTCACAAGGGCAGAGTAGAGAGGGACAATCACCTCCCTCTCCCTGCTGGCTACCTCTCTTCTGATGGACCCCAGGATACCATTTGCTTTCTGAACTGCAAGAGCACACTGCTGGCTCATGTTAAGTTTTTCATCCACCAACAATGTCCATCAGTACAACACCTTAACATTTCTCAAACACCTCCAAGGATGGTGACTCAGTCATCTCCCCGGGCACTGCATTCCACTGCTGTAGACAATTTAAAGTTTCTCAGGTGATCCAAGTCAAGGCAAAGCCAAAGAAGAGTCTGGGATCTGAAAGAAACACAGTTTAACTCCTTGCAGAAAAAGACAGAAACAACTCACTTGCCTTAAAATCACCATTTCTATCCAAGAAATGCTCTGGCATGAATTGATCTGGATCTAGAAATTCTCTGCTGTCGTACAGATTTGTGATAGTGCATACTCAGATTCCTGAGAATAACAAACATTAAGGTTTATAGTACAGCTCAGACCCTGCATTAGAGGGTGGAGGTTTACACCACATTGTGTGACTGAACTATCAAATAACTTTGCATGAGACAGCTTTCTTAAATTCCCTATCCTTGTCATCTCAAAGTTCAGGTTATTATAACCTTAATAAAGGCTCTGCATGTTAGGACCTCAACTCTTTGAAAGGGAAGATAACTGCAGGACAAGGGGGAATGGTTTTAAATTGAGTGAGGGAAGATTTAGGTTGGATGTCAGGGGGAAGTTCTTTACTATGAGAGTGGTGAGATTCTGGAACAGGCTGCCCAGGGATGTTGTGGATGCCCCATCCCTAGAGGTGTTCAAGGCCAGGTTGTATGGGGCGCTGGGCAGCCTGGTCTACTATTAAATGGAGAGGTTGGTGGCTCTGCATCTGGTAGGGGGGTTGGAGCTTGATGATCCTTGAGGTCCTTTCCAATCCAGGCCATTCTTTGATTTTATGTGACCAAAATCAGCAACTATCAGCAAATGGCTTGCACCAGATTTGGTATCCATTGCTTTGTTTCTTGGATGTGATATCAACATCTCCACCTTCCATTAATTAAGCACATACATTCATATTGATCTTCATTGCTTAACCTCCTGTATGACAAAATTTGTGTCATGCGCTTGGTTTCAATCATCTGAACGGGGTCTTTCTTTGATTTTATATTGTCAGTTGGTGAACTGGTCCATAATCATTTTTCTTTGCAGTCCTTATGAACTACTTATTCAAGTGATTATTCATGTACCAACCTCACAGTCATGGACTAATTTTCATTCCATCATTTCTATTTTGTCAACTGTATTGAGTCAAAGCAAGAAAGAATGGTGACATTTTTTGCTCTGTCAATACTCTTGTTTCTTCAACTGTAATCCTTTATATAAGCAGTGTGTGAGACTGCTCTGTATCTTGGGGACACATGCCTAGGAATGGGTGGGCAAAACTGTCACAGTCATTCCACAAGTTGATCTTTTAGCTACACATAGGCATAAACAAATTGGTTAGGACACAGGCACAGGTTCAGCTAAAGAGCTGAAGTAAGGTTACTTACTACCTCTGGTTACTGCCTATCCTGCTCCACTATTCTAGGTTTTCTTAAAGCTTTTGTTAGTACAAATAACACCACCACCAAAAGAAAAACAAACCTACCCAGCCATAATAACTCTCAGAGGAAAATGCATGGGACTAATGAATTAAAAAGTTTAGATGGAAATCATCACAGTAAAAAAGGTACCATGTAGCTCACAGTATCTTTTTTTGTTTTTCCAAAACATACTTTAGAAACTCAGCACTGGCTCAAAACATGCCTGAGAAGGGCTCTTCTGGATTACCTGTGGATGAGATACCCAATAGAGAGGAAGTGCATTGCCATCACCAACTGATCAGTCTCTGGACAAATATAATTTATCTTAAAAAATACACCCTTATTATTACAACTACAATACAGTCCCAAGTTTTTTAATCACTGGACCAGGTTCTGCTTAATGTGCACCATTAAATCGTGCAAACTCCCTTGACATCTTCTGAAGGCAAGTCATTCTTCAGGTCTGGTTAGTATATTTCTTATGAAGGGCAAAGCAAATGGTTCAGGAGGCAACTTCCCTATTTCAGACATCTTCCTCCATGTAGGCTGAAGAGACAAGGAGATAAACAATGCAAACAGTAAGAAAATAGTTGTGAATCCCAGGGGTTCCATTACAACACGAAACAGGAATGCTGAATCAAAGGAGGGCTTGATGCTGCATCCTGGAAATCTCCCTTTGTGTATGCTATAGCTTAATAAATAAATTAATTAAATAAATAAATAAATAACAGTGCAAAGGCAATCAATAGCTCCTGCTTCCTCTGGACTAAGCATAACTGGTTAGATAAAACCAATAGCTGCTGACAAACTTGGATGAACTGCTTTATTTTATTTTTTTTTAATTTTTTTGAACCTTGACCTCTGTCAAGGTTCCACTTCATTCTACTGTAATACCAGAAAGCAGGGACAAACATTAATCATTAACAAATCTCTCATTAACAAAACTCATCATAATTTCACAGAATGTTTGTTCTCTACATATTGCTTTTTTTTCTTGTATGCTTGCCATCAGGTGCAACGCTGCACACGTAACATATTTAGCTAGAGACCAATATTGGATAACTTCTGCCATATTTGCTGTATTTGCTAGGATAAGTTTTATCTCCAGTTTGCAGTTGCAGTTCAACTTGTCAAGAACTGCTTTCAGCTTCAAAGCAGTTGCACAAATCACTTTAATGAAATACTCTGTCCCTTGATTCTAATCCATCAACCCTCTTTCCTCTGTGATCTTCCATGTTCTTTCTTCAAACACTACTATTTTCTTATTATCTTTTGCACCAGGAAATGCCACAGAAGAGAAGAGAGGAAGGTTTACCATCTCCCTGTGCTTCCTCTGGGATGTCTCATGGACTTTCCAGGCAAAATATTTGAACAGCAACCTTTTGGACTACACAGTTTGCTAGCAATACGCTGTTCAAAGGAATTTCACCATGTCTCTCCTGTGGTGCTGCTTTTCAAAGACCTGCCAAACTTGCCATGATTTGGATTCCACCACTCACATAGAGAGCCCTCAGAGAGGAGAATGGCTGTTTAAAGACAGAAATGAGAACACAGTTGCCAGCTCCTGGCATAATTGGGATGCCACCATCACATAATCACTCAGGTACTCATTCTCTAAAATTTTCTCCCAGTGAACAGTCGCTTGTGAGGCATCTCCAGTCTCTGCCTCCTGCAGGTGCAATACTCAGGAGTCTGTGGAGCAGTTTACTATGTCTTAACTCTTTTACTTGAAAACACAAAGTGCAACACATAGCTAGATGGTTTCTCATCTTCAGAGTTCCTGGAGTTTTCCACCTTTGTAATTTTAAAACAGCACAGCTTTTTCTTCAAGGAGAAAAGCAATAGTTTTAACAGAATACTGGTCCTTTCTTTTAACTACTTTATCTTATGGAAGTTTTCTCTGCTGAAACATCACCCTCTTGTGGCCATCTTGCAAATCTGCCAAAAAGGAAGAGAAGCAGAGAAATGCTGTATTATTTTTCTTTGAAATTTCCTATGCTTTGATCATATAGATTCCCAGACTCTCCAATAGCATGTCAGTTTGTACTGTGTGGTGAGAATCTCACATCAACCACCAAATGCATCCATGAGTAAAACAAGATGTGGCTAAGTCAGCAGTTCTAAGAAAAACATACACAAACACAACTGCCGCTGAAGTGTATTTAAACCTATTCTTCAGCCTCACTAGAAAGACAAACCAGACGCTGGGGCTCTAACAGTAAAGAGGTGGCATGGGGAAGGCTAGGAAGCTCCATGCAGACAGCACTCTCCAGGGTGAGGCAAGTGTAGAGGTAATGAGATTTTACTCACATGTGACCGTATTTATCTGACTACTGTCACTCTGTCCCCTTGACTGCCTTGACCCTGAAGAGAGAGAAAGAGTACCTGCTAATAAAATGTGCATGGATGCTCTCTTAGAAGGCATTAATCCCGTTTCAGTTGTGACACCGACAGCATCCTCAGCTTTCAGACATATCTTTGGAGACCAGAGAGATGCTTCTTACAGCTTACAGCTAATACACGTGTAGTCCAGAGTGGTGTTCTGCAGTGACAATCTGTCTAATCATAAATTTCCAGTTTTCTGCCAACTGAAGGACAAACCTTAGCCTTTGTGCGCTTGAGAATGTGCTCTTCCTTGGCTAGCAAGTCTATCTTTACGTGCAGTATCTTTGCCCAAACAGGGCAGAATATATATCCAAATTCTGTGTTAGGAAAACTTTCAATCTGCTTGCCATAATGTCCAAAGCTGGCAGTGGCAATATCACATGCTGCATGGTCCTAGGTGACCCATTCTAGGTGACCATGCTTGAGCAGGAGGTTGGAGAAATTGGCTTTGAGATCCCTTCCAACCTCAACTATTCTGCGATTGCATGTTTTAGGGAAGAAACTGTGGCACGGGGGGAGATTTATGCACTGAACAAATATTAAAGATGATGACACCTTTTTTTTTTTCCTTTTTCTTCTAAGCAAGACTCATAGCTCTGAAATATATTCTCCATTACATGCCTTCCCATGGCATCAAGATAAACAGGGTCTAAGGCAGCCACAGTAGGAAGCATTGAAGGACATAAATAGAAAACAGCATGGAGAGCAGTGCAGTTCTTCATGGTCTGTTCAGGAGGTTACACAGCAAGGCTGCTATAACGATTCCAGTGACAAAGGATTCTTAGAACACTACGAGTTTCAGTGTCTCAAGTGTAACGTGGACAGCATGTACTAAGGAAAATGGGATGGTGACTGCAATGCATCTTAAATACAGCAGGGCTGACCTGTATTCAGTTCTGTACCCAACTTGGTTTGTCTCCACAAGGTCTGATAACATGGTACACATCTGATAATGGAGCTGACTTGCACATAATTGCCAGCACACTGCCATTACAGTATGGAGCCTGTCTGAGTCACGTTCCATTCAATTCCAGTATTTGATTGGTAGGTTATCTGACAAAAGAAGAATTTATTTGACTTGCTGACTAGTGATAGGACAAGTCACTGGCACTTAGAGCTACACATCTGACTCATCACATAGACAAGATCACAATGCTCTACACAGCACATGGCCAGATTGACAGTGTAATACGGGGATGCAAATCTGCCACCATTTCACATTGCCCTTGCATCTTGCCATAGCACAGGGCCAGCTGCTATTCTGCAGAGAATAATCCCCCTATGTTAGCACTAGCTACGTACTTCCAGCACCACTTTCCAGGAAGGAGTAGGAAATCAAAGAAACCACTAGGCTGGAAGAGCAATGGTCTCGTTTCAATCCCAGATGAGCCTATGCTGCTAAGATTCCCAGTGACTATTCAGCTCTAGATTCTGATGCCCACATGTCAAGAACCATTTCCAACCTGATAGGAACTACTGCGTTTTCTGTTCTTAGAGATGGATAGGGGTCAGGTAAGAGGACTGGCAGGGGATCAGGAATTATGTTCCCACCCACATGTGAATGCAATATGTTGTAATGAAAATCCCAATTTGTTCAGGGAGCAGAGGATCTGAGTAGCACCCTCAAGATAGATTTCTTATCAGCAGCCAAGGATCTGTGATCCTCCTCCATAACAGCAAAGGGATGGTACTGACAACACTGGTGAGCCTGGCTGAAACATGCTCACCTCTCGTACAATCACAGGTGCTGGGGAAACACTGGGGAAACAGGACTCTGCCACACCGTCTTATTGCTGTTGATACATTACACTTTTGAGCATCAAAGATCACAAAGAAACTACTGTCATTCAAATATCAGTTTCTAGGCACGAAGGTTTTAGATGTGTGTCACTACATCCTCTTGTTGGGCTGGAGGAAGTTGCTCTCATAACAGTACTAATGTTTAATTAATTACACAGGTAGAAAACTCATCAGTGAACTAACTGTGAGCAAAAGCAACACAGACACAGATACATGGTTATCTTTGGGAGACTCGACCCTGTTAATATATTGATGCTCATTCAAAAAAACCTTTCTCAGAGTCTACATCAGTCATGCAGAGTAGCACTTTCCATGTTAAAACCCAGGACTTCCTAAGTGATGCTGAAGGCTCTCAAAGGTCTTGCTGTACAGTTTTTAAATAGCACTAAGGAAAACTTGACAATCAACCATTTATACAGTGGTTATACAATAACTGGCAGAATCGTGCTCTTTACCATATTGGCACCTCACAAATCATACTTCCAAACAGCTAGTATGAAGTTTGAACTCTATCAGTAATTGTTCTGTTCTCTACTGGAATCCAATCAAAAGCCAGCTTCAACTAGTTTGAGTCAATAGGTATAAAAAAGCCCAAACTTTGTCTGGGTGTTCAGTAAAAAGGTTTCTGTCAAATTAGCCATTTGGAGTACTGTTCATCTGGTAGAGGAATTTTCTGTGCTGGGTATACCTCTTCAAAAATGAATAGGATCAAAAACAGAAACTTCTTTGGGAAAGTAGAGAAAGGATGTACTAAGTTAACTAAGCACATGTTAAAGTGATTGTAATTTCATCAGAGGTCAGGACAGTCAAAGGATATAAATGCAGGAATACTTCACACAAGAGTTTAAAGCATGTTTTTTTTCTACAATTTCCAGTAACTGTACAGTGCTTGTCTTTATTATCAGACCCTATGAAAAACTTACACAGCCTTTCCAACAGGAATTTGTGAGATTTCAGAGAGACAAATGTAGCAAGTTGTTTTATTTTAAGTTTATAATAACTAGTCTCTCTATTTTAAACAGATAAAAATGCATAACAAACTTAAGTGTTTTCAGTACCATGCTCACAACTCCAAAGGCCAGGGAATCTTCTCAATACAGACCTCAATGAAAGAAAAAAATTGGTTTATGTCCTGCTGCTACTAAGTGAAAATGTCTTTGTAGGTTATGCAGGGCTCTTCCTTGGTAGAATGTTTCACGTTGAACATAGGACTAATGGAGGGATAGCCAGTATCAAGATGTGGGTTAGGGACAAGTTTCAACTTTCCACTGCTGAACTGAGGCAACAGAAACATTACAGAAGAGGAAAACACCATTCAGCCTTAGGCCTGAATACAGCCAACTGTATTCAATAGATTAAAAAAAAAAACAAACAGTCTTACGTTAGCTATTACCAAATCCTTGTCAACATATAAAACCGATGTTGTGCAACTCAGAGATCAGTTTGACCCACAGCCCAACTTCAACTTAAAAAGACAGTTGCAGTTTCATCGTTTCTCCAGTTTTTTGTACTTGGCTTCTGCAGAAGGAAAAATAACAGTATTTTAGGACTGGACAGGTAAAAGATTTTAATCCTGTACTCTTCTATACATCTTGAAATCCAATTTAATTTAGATGAATCACTTGAGGCCACCTTCTCCTAAAGCATCTGGGCAAATCTAATTGAACAATGGGATTTTTAAGAACTAGATACTCAGGTCAGACAATTCACATTAACATAAGCCAAGGGGACTTAGGTGCCTGGTGGAACTTTATAAATGCCTCAATTTGCAAGATTAAGTATGTGTCTTGAATATTTGTATCAGTCCACATTGCACAAAAGAAGACATTAAGACTCATTAACAAGCTACAGTTCAGTAAGACCTATATGAGTCTATGTCCTTATAATTTCAAACATTAATCTTTTATCAACATTTTCTGCTTCACATACACTTCTACCGGTCATTATTTTGAAAGTGATCAATACTATGCTGCATGGGCAACTCTGTCACTGAGACATGTTAAACAAAGCACTTTACTTTGTTTTCTTAAATCTCCTTACACAGGACTAGGCTGCTAGGTAGTAAGAGCAGAAGACAATAGTTACCAAGTTTTTTGGAATATGCATCCAATTTATAAGCTGCCTGTTCCAGAGCTGCAACCTGCTCCTCAATTAGGTTGATTTGTTCCAGATATGGCTGAAGAGCAGCATCTTTAAAGGCCAGAAAAATACCAGATGTCAGTTCTTACTAATTCAATTCCAGTAAACAGTTCACACTCATTATGTTCTTCAGATAAAATAGTTTAAAAGCTCCTTCCTTTTCCCACTCCAAAATCAGGTAGTGGTACTGACAGACGTATTCCAGCATAAAACAAAATCTTTAAGAGCACTGTTAGACTCAACACAAATAACAATACAATTGTATCAAAAGTAGTGTTATTTAGTCCTTACTATTTCAAAATCTGGGGGTAATACAGTATGTAAGTTCTCTTAATTTAGTCTACATAGTCTATAGCTGTAATGAAGTACAGAAGATTGGCATTTTCTAACACTATACAGCTCTTAATGAGTTTTTTTTCCTTCAGAACCACTGGAAGGTAAACTATCAACATCTTAGATACTCCAGCTCCCATACAAGAGCACAGTTAATTATTCTCCTCCCTTATCTGGTTTACTTACATTTTTGATTTAAATCCTTCAGATTTCTACTGATGTTTATAGCAATATCTTTCATTTCGAGGTACTTCAAGCTCGTCAACTTGTTCATGTTTTCCAAGAGCTTGTAGTCTTCGCTGGTGGCTTAAAAACAATAGAGTTTATTTTAATTAAATGCTGGCGCAGTTTGAACTGGGTACAGACTTTTCTAGAAGACAAGAGATTTCAAAGCAACAGCCAAATACAGTAGGAATAGTTTAGATGGCAGTAGAGGTATTAGTATAACGCTGTATATGTATGCAGATTGAGCTTTGGGCAATCCCAGTACTTTCTCAGTCTCACAGACATCCTTGCCTATCGCAGCAAAGTCACTTTGATCCAGGATCTCAAGACAGAATACAGTGATATTCAGAAGACAAATTACAAGATTTCTGGTTCCCTATTCATATTACAGGGATAACAGATCTTCTACACACACACAGTAATTTGGAAGGATAATAGTATTACAGATATCAGCAGCCTTAAGAAGTAGCTCAACAGGTATTTGCATCAGTGATCTAACTGCTAAGTCTTTCTTGCTTTTAGCAGGAACTTAGATGATCTGCGGGGGTACCTTTCAACCTAAATTACTGTCATTGCCTGATACAGAACCAAAGCAGTCATACAACACTGCGACCTTTAAAAATGAGCATATGAAGCACCTAGGATAAACAGAACAGTTACCAAATGTTATGATTTTAACTGATAAACAACTTAAAAAGTTTAAAAAGTTCCCACAGTGCAATGATCTAAGGCAGTATCAATCTCCAGAAACTAACATTTCAGTTTACTTTTCACAGTTTATTCTAAAGCATGAATGCTGGAAAATGTATGTATGAGCCGTGCTCTCACTCAGATAGGAAATAGCTACATATGTTCCACTCTCAGTTCTGCTTCTCTTCCTGTCCTTCTTCACCTACACTTCTCCATAACATGCACAAGCTTCTGCAGAACAGAAAAATAACTCATTCTGGTCTCTGATAAACTGAATATTTGAAAAAATATCTGGACTAATCTGGGACTTCATTAAGTCATCAATTCACTAATGTCAGCACTGTTAGCAGTCTAGCAACATATAAGTCTTGAAGTGCCAGTTTTACTAGATATTACAACATACAGTTTATATGCAAACAACACAACAGAGTTTCTTAAGAGAAAATGAAAAGAAACATAAATTTACTTGCAAGTCAGCATTGCAATGCCTTACCTGTCAGTTCACCCGTTAAGTAAGTGGCCATTTTGCTGAACATATCTTTACAGAGCTCATTGATGTCCGCTTCTGCTGGTTCCTTAGCTTCCTCTGCTGTTTCCACAGCGGGATCCTCTGATCAGGGTACAGACATCACAGGATCAGGGAAAGTCAGCAGGTACAGAAACAGACCATAAGAATTAAACAGACCCATTGTTTGGGGCTACTTTTTTATACTGACCTACCTTCTACACAAAACGTCTCCTTTACACTAAAGGGTAACAAACCGTGGCTGTTTTCTCAAAGGAGCGTCAAGGCTACTTTATAGCACTCCAGGAGGCGTGTAAGGGGCAGACACCCGTCCGGACTGCTGTTACACAGCTCAGCCCCTAAAGGGCCTGGGGGTGGGCCTTCGTGGGACTGGCTTCTAAGGACTCTGCACGCAACGCTGCTGATCTTTATTTCTGGTCACTGACTTAAAACACGAGAGCCGCCCCCAGGCCAGCTTCACAAGGAGCCACAGATTTCCAGCCACAGAAAGCAATAACCGCTGCATCCCTCACAGAAACCCGCTCCTCCACAGCCGGCCCTCGTGCTGCTTCTCGCAGAACCAGCGCAGCTCACGGCTCCGTTCTGCTTTGCTTCCGGCCTGAAGGCAAAGGCTCTCGGTTTCCAGAGGGGACTGCAATCTCGTCTCCAGCCAGCAGGCAGGCGGACAGACGGACAGACGGACGGACGGACGGACGGACGTCCCCGCCTGCAGCCAGCCCCCAGCCCAACCTGCCTGCCCCGCCCTAGGCCGGGCGCGGGCCGCGGCCTGACAGCCCGCCAGCGGCCGCGCGGCCAAGGAGCAAACTCGGCCCCGACCCCCCGGTCCCTTACGCTTGGCGGGCTGCGCGCCGGCCTCGGGCAGCCCCTCCGCTGCGGTCGCCATGGCGACAGATCCCCTCCCGCGCCGCCGCTTCCGCCGTCGCCCTCGCGCAAGGCCGCGGTCCCGCCCCCTCGCCGTCGCGGCGCGTGCGCGACCCCAAGAGAGCCGGGTAACACCGCCTCCTTCGCGCAACGCCGGGTCTCGACCGCTAGGGGGCGCTGTCCGGATGCGGGGACACGGGGGTCGGGCTGCGCGGTGGCGGCAAGGGAGGCTGCGGTGTACGACACGGTGCGGCTGTAAGTCAGTGACACAGATCTGTGTCTCTTCTGTGTCTAGGAGTTCACATCTGGGCACGGTGTCACCAAAGCAGAGCAGAGAGACAGGACCACCTCCCACCCACTGCCGGCCCCGCTGCTTTTGTCATTAATGAAGATGTTGAAGAGCACCGGTTCCTGATGGACGCCACTTGTAACCTGTCTTCGTCTGTACAGTGAGCCACTGACCACCACTCTGGGTCTGATCTCACAATCGTTTCCTCATCCATCGAGCAGTCCACCCATCAAATCCCCATACTGCAGAGGACCATGCCAAAGGCTTTATACTCTGGCTTTGTGCTGCCCCTGGCTTAGCAGATGAGGTTTTCCATGGAAGTGACAAGCTGCCCTCCTTGCTAAAGCTGCTGGCATGAAACGGGCTGTGCTGACTGTGGTAAGCTTTGCTGCAGTTACCACGGCCGAGTTATGTGTCTTTTTCAGTGCAGCCTTAAGACCTACTATATAGAGATGGTGCTGTTTAAACAGGAAGTCTGCTAAAAAGATTTGCTACGCATACATTTTTTCATTTCTAAAAAAAAAAAAAAAAAAAAAAAAAAAAACCTAAACAGCTTCTTAAACAGTAAGAAGTGTTGGGGTTGTTTTTTTTTGTGTTTTTTTTTGTTTGTTTGTTTTTTTTACATTACAACAGTATCATATTTCTCTTCGGTGCTATGGCTTTTACCACTGCTCTTTAGATCTCATCAATGTTTCAGCCCCTGCCACCCAGCAGCTCAGGCTGCCCAGGACCCCAACCAACCTGGCCCTGAATGCCTCCAGGGATGGGGCAATCACAGCTTCCCTGGGCAGCCTGTGCAGTGCCTCACAGCCCTCTGAGTAAAACGTTTCTTCCTCCTACTCCACTGACATATTTTCTACGGAGTAACTACAAAAAGTATAACCACTATTGCCTGGCACTGAGAGCTCATTCTCCTTACAGACTTCAAACCTGAATGCATCTCCAACACACTACGAATGAGTCTCTGGCTCTCCTCAGGTATGATGGGCACTTAGAAGGGGCAACATATAAAAGCATAAATGTCTTCAAAGGAAAATATTTCCTTGTGCCTATTTCCTTTACAAGTTAGCCACAGCAGCTCTACAATATAAAATTTGGTAAGTACCTAAGGAATTATGAGAAATATATTCTCTTACCAGAAAAAAAAAAAACCAAACACCAAAAACCATGGAATCTTACAGTAATACATTTCTTCTTAACAAACAAAATCATATAATCATATGGAGATCATTCTCCAGAAACAATGGGGCAAGATTCCCATCTTAAGTCCAGTAAAGTCAGTTGAAATCTTTGGCCACATCCAGAAGGCTCTAATAAGCTTTGTAGTTTTAAGACCTGAGAAGCTGTGAAGAAAGGCAATGCAGGAATTTATGTGAACTTTCTCATAAACCGGAGTTTGAGATAGGCAATGAGAAGGAAAATAACAGTCATGCATAAAAGAGCTATTATGTTTTCCCACATTGCCATGTTAGTAGGTGCGATTCCTTGGCTGATCAGGTAATCTTCACCAGAGCACCTGCAAAAAAAGCAAGGGGCAGAATTTGGTATTACTATGTTGTGCAAGATATTATAGGTCTTCAAGCAGTTCCTTTTATTTTCCTGTTGCACTAAGATTCCTCCATCCATAACTGCAAAACAGACATAACAGAAACAGACTAACTTAACTTATCATGGGGGGAAAAAGAACATTTCCAATAAGGGAATTGGTTCTCTGCTGTACCTGCTGCTAGGTCTGTAAATATTAAACAAGCTCTGAAGGACAGGCATGTTTCTAATCTACTGTTTCATACTTCTACTCTGATTGTATACACATTGTATTTCCACTGATAACTGACTCTGGGATTTGCTTAATAAAACTGATAACCCAGAGCCAAGTTATCAAAAACAAAATTTAGCTAATCTCCCTATTTTTAGGAAAAGTTTCATCCCTACTTCAATTTGGAGTAAATGGCTGCATAATTCTAAAGCACACTTTTTTTTTTTTTTTTTTTTTTTTTTATACAAATTCTTGAAGAGACTGGCTTGTGAATAGTTAGCCTGTGAGTAATATAATGTTTTGAAATAGGCTGGCTAATCCTTAAGCAAGCCATTACAATTCAGGCCCAAGAATCTTCATGAGGTAGACTTACCTTGCTCCTGAAGTAACTGGTGGACAAGTGCTTGCATTTCCCACAGACACTGTAACATTTGAATTGTCACCACAGAAGTAGAGATCTCTAAACTCATTCACTTGAAGAGCCTAGGGGAAAAAGGTGTCAGATTTTTCAGATAGTGATTTAGTGTGCTAAAGCTGAAACAGCTTAAAGAAAACTGATGAATGGAAGACATGTATATATGATTCCAAGACTGATAATACCTTTTAGGCTTGAACAGAGTGACTCAAAAAAATTAGTTCCCAGCCCTTATTTTGAAGTTCTTAACTACTACCTTTCTGAGTATCTGCTCCAAGTTCAACATGCAGGATGGTTTGGTGTCTGAATCTGTGGCTTCAGAGTTATAATTCAGTGATGTAGCCATGGATTTCTGTCTTGCCAGCTATATGTCCCCATTTATCTGAGTCCATCTGCACTTTCAGAAGTTGTGTCTGCATGCAGACCACCCAGCACCAGCACACTGAAGCAGGAGGGACAGTCAGTCAAAGCAAGAAGCAAACGGCTCCTTTGCACTGGTACCCTGGGCTAACTGCAATCTTAAGGAGCACTTCCACATTCAGCAACAGATAGAACACCTCAGTGATGCCCAAACTTCTCTAAGACACAGCACTGCAATTACTTTCCCTACAGGAGACCAGTGCTACATTGTACTCACAGTAAGGCCGTATCGAGGGATGCTGAAGTACTTGAGCCAATTAAGCCAGCCCATTACAGAAGGGAGGTTTACAAGGAGGCCAGAAAAGATCTGAAAGAAAACAAGAGACTAATAAGTCACAACTCAGTTTACTGCAAACAATGCCATTCCTGCACCGATACTATAGCAGATATATAGGGACACTGTGATAGATTAATCTCTTCATCTCTTCACAGTATTATGCCTATGATTACAAGTAGAGGCAAGTCTTTGACTATAGCAACAATAAAATTGCAGGCACAAGGCTGATGAGCTACTGAACTGTGGATTCTCTGCATGCTTAGGGCTGGCTCGGTACAGGAGACAGTCCTCTCAGTATGGATCCTAAAGCCATCTGTACTCTGAAGGCTGTTTCCTCCTGAGCAGCACACACCTTTACAAGCTTTACTTACAAGCATCAGGACAAAACAAATAGTGATGAGCAGATTGGCCACAGCAACCACTTCCATCCCAGCACTGATAGCCAGAGACATGGCTGTAGCAGTATAGGACACCATTACCAGGGCCAGCATGAAGAAGAAGAATCTGCCTGCTACAGCTTGAAATCCTGTCAAGCAGAAAGAAAAATGTCCAATAAAAAGCCATATCACAAGTCCCAAAGAGGTACCCCTGGACTCCCACAAAAGACACAGAAAGCAAGAAGAAAAGTTTAGTTTGGAGTTGGCAGCAGCTGTGAATGCTCTAAGGGTCCCAAAGAGCATTACCGAAAGACATGGACAAGCAGGTCCTCTCTTAAGACTGCTGGTACCTCTGCCCCCAATTCCTCAGAAGTTATGATGCCAAGCATCTAAATCAGTTGAAGGTTTAGTCTGTTTCAATTTAGATAGAGGAATTATACTCTGGCTAAGTCAGATATCAAATGTATTGACAGATGGCAGGTTCAACAAAAGCATCAATTCATTACCAATCATCCAGTAAGTGATGCACGAGAATATGATGGCTGGAGCAGTTCTCATGGGCAGTAGATCTCCTAACATCAAAGCCAGGAAGTAGGCAGAGACACGATAATATCCACTGGTGTACTGATGGCTGTGAGGACAGGAAGGAGGGGAGTTGCACAGGTTTAGAGCTGATCTGAGAAGCAAGCTCAATAAGCGTATCTGGTTTATCCTGATTCGGTTTCTTTTATTTCTACCACTGACTCAAAGTGCAAAGTTTGATTATTTTCTCTGTACTATCACTTTCCACTCCCAGACAAAGCAAAGGCTGATCCAACTCACAAGCCATGTAGTGATAGTGGAAGCACTATGAGTGAAATGCGTGGAAAGTTACGTGACAGCTAAATAACACTGGAAAAAAGCTCCAAACATTTAGTTTAAGAACAAACCTGAACACAAAAGCAGGGGATAGTAATAGATTTAGTAACTAGAAAAACAGTTCATCCAAAGCTAACTCATACAACTGTTTCCAAGAAAGAATGGCTACCAAGAATGGGAAAGCACCTTAAGGACATCAACTCATCTCCAGTTCACAGAGCAATTAAATGTCACTATGATTGCTTTGCTGCTTATTGGAGCTCGTGAAAAGATTCTGTAAGTGGTAAGGTGTCAAAATCCCCACTGACACAGTCAATAAGCAGAACAGAATGGCAAAAAATGTCAGCATGGGCGAGATTCATTTCTGAGCAGCCCTTAGGAAAAATGCCAAGCGTGAGCAAGCCAGGGTGGATGTATAAACATCAAAACTAGCACCTCAGAGAAACACAACACTCATTTTCCAGGCACAACTCTCCAATTTCCTCTTTGCTGCACAGGATACGTCTCTTGCTCTTTTATGAGCAGAAGGTTATTCCAAACTGTATTTCTGACATACGTGTATATCTACTCATTTATTTATACATGTTTATTTGCATACACACACATATGTAATGTATTTAATATAGATGTATGCATATACAAGGATATAATTAATTTAAGAGCTCTTATAAGCCAACTAGCTTTTTTTCTGATCATCCTTTGTGAAGATTTTCTAAGAACTCTCCTAGAATCTTTGCAGTCTTATCACTCTGGGATCATTGCAAAACACTGTTTCAACCCTTCCAGCAAAAGGAGAGGCAGGGTGCACAGTCTGCAGGATTCACACACAGACTTCAAAAAACAGCTGTTACCAAAAATGGAAAAAAGACACTTTTCAGTGAACTGTGACACAGCAAGCAAGTAAAAGCATTTTACTTTTCCCCTCCTTCCATCACCTCTTAGCATTTCAGTTACTTGTTTTACAGACTCATTTAGCATTTCTATTAAATCCTAACGTTGGAAGAAGAAATTAAATCTCAAGCTCTGTTAGGCAGAAATCTTTTTGGTTAGCCTGTAAGATATCTCTCCTTCCCCTCACTGCAAGGCCGGAGAGGGTCTAAGAGCATCACTACTTACACAAATAGTTTTTTATCTCTGATGAACAGCTCAATTGCAGAGACACTGGAAAAACACTGGTTTGTGGTGACAAAAAACAAGGATCCAACCCTAGAAAGAAAAACAGCAGTGCAGAAGTGAAGAAACGGCCAACACCAAACCAGCAGGTCTCTGCATCTGCCCACAGAATGGAGATATTTAACTGTGCAACTGTAGATTTTATCTGCAAAGGTTTATTCCTTAGTCATTCCCTGCACATCTCCTTCATGCATATGTGCAAGCTCAATGGAACTGTGGTCCCTCCAGGACCCTTGGCAATTCCATTCTACAGAGCATTCAAGCTGGTGAACCCAACCCTCTGCTCTGTGGTTGAAGTAGAGCCCAAAGCCTTCTCTGTGGCCAAAACCTGTTTTCTGGAGACAAGGAAAGAAGCAAGGTGTGGGTTTCCAAACTTACCGATTCTGAATGCCACTTTCATCCAATTTTACTCCAAAAAAAATGGCTCCCACAACCAAGGCTAGAATTACAGTCACTGCAATCTAGAAGTGAAAAGAAGATGTGGGGGAAAAAAAAAAAAACACAAAGTCCTTTAGATGGATAAATAGGTACAAATCAACAGATAGTCATTAGGGTATGTACAGGGTTTAAGATTCACATCCATCTCAACTTGACCTCTATGACACAATCACTATTAGAAGCCTTACATCAAGTCTTCCCAGTTTATCCTTTTCCCTTTTTTCCTTCCTCTGATCTTCTTTGGCTAAGTAAAGGTTAGCAGAAGCACACTACGAACAACCCAGCTTGAAATGTCAAGTGAGCTGTGAGCTACAAAAGGATGGTCACTATGGAAGCTGCCCGTGTGAGCCAAATAATGGAGCATTTTCCCCACTCCCTAATATTCAGTGCAGTAGTCCTTCTGCTGAACTAGAATGGAAATTCTCTTTCAAAGACAATAACCTGAGTGATAGTGGCACACGACCTTCTTGTTCACCAGGCTGACTTCGAAAGCAGAAGACTGTTCTACAAACTGCAGACTGTGGGACTGAGAGCAGAGCAAGTCAGAAGCTTCTAGTAATTGTTACCAACCTGTGCAATTGAGGCTTGTGGGTTCCTAATGAGGTTTTTCAGGGAACGCTTGGACACCCAATACAGCTGTGTAAAGAATCCATTTGCATAGGTAATCTCATGCCCCTTTTTAGATACTTTCTTCTTTCTTTCCTGTTTAATCTCCACTTTCCCCAGTGCTTCCTTTGTGCTCTCATACAGGCTGGAGTTGAGATACTTCTGGTGTAGTGTATCTACCACACTGATGGATACATTCTCTTCTATTCCTCCATTTTCATTGCTCACTCCTAAGAAAGACAAAATATTATACCCCACGCTTACCTTCAGATATGATCCATCAACAGAGGTCCACTCCAAAGGATGGATGAAAATGTAATTGGGAATGGCTACAGAATTTTCATTGTTCAAGCCTAAACTCTGAGCTGAAGAGACCAGTTGGAATGAGAACTTTTCCCTGCAGTTTTAATCCAACCTCGCTCATCATCTGCCTGTTCTTTGTGGCACAGTTATGGCCACAGTCTTAAAAAAAGTCACTAAAAACCTTCACTAAGTTTTAGGGAAATCAATGATTTACTTTGACCCATTTTCCCCTTGAAAGGAACCATTACAAACATTTTATGCTCCTGTAAAATCCTTTAGTCACAGAAAACTGAAAGCACTCCCAGAAAATACTTCCCAGCATTTCAATCACTGTACTGCTAGAAGAGTTTATTCTCATATCTAGTTCTAGTATTTCTTGCTGCCACAACAATTCATTACTCCCATGCCTATCTGCCCTCTTCTCTACAGAAGTTCCTTACGTGACTGAAACATCTTCATTCAGCTGTCTCTTGTGAATATGCAATTCTAGTTTTTGTCTTTCCTACATGTTTTACAGACTTCTAATAGTTATCATTGTTATCCTGTATTATTGAGAGAAGAAAAAAATCCCTTTTAAAGTTGTTCTGAGATATTTAAAGAAGCCCAAAGCAAAGTAAATCTGTTAGCAAAAAAATAAAGACTGTAAAATGTTCTTAGATTGGAGCAAACACAGAGAATAAAACTTTGCAGTCACCATATGTAGCTTCCCTTCTACAAAAGCCAATGGTGAATTTCTCCTTGACAGTTTACCTTTCCCTGTGTCTGCAGGTTTGTGATCTTCCTTGCTTGCTGCCACAGCAGTTGAATCACCATTTATGATATCAAGGAAGAAGTCAGCTGGGTTGTTAAATGGTTCACATTCATATCCTTGGAAAAAAAAAAAAAAAAAAAAAAAAAAAAAAAGGAAGAATAAATTTTAAAAACCCACACCATACTTGTACTGTACAGCTCCTATGATTGCATCTAGACTAGACTGGAAATTCATTTCCACATTTCTTTTATTATTTTTTTACCCCTATTCTAATCTAATACTGTTCAGATCATTTATGTACAACCTCTAGTATCACACTGACAAAACAGCACAAGAGTTTGATCAAGCACTGGGATGAGAACCCACCCACAGTTCAAACTCAGTAGCTGGTTACATTTGCTCATAGAACAGAAGACTTACCAATAGAACTAAAATACTCCAGGGCCTGTTTTGCAGGACCGTGGTACAGCACTTTACCCAAAGCTAGTAATGTCAGACTGTCAAACAGCTTGAATATGGAATAGCGGGGCTGATGGATGGAAAATATGATTGTTCGGCCTCTTCTAGAGAGCCTGAAATAGGAACAAAAATTCTCTCAAATACATCACAGTTTGCATTTCAGAGTGATCATATTAGCTGAAGCAAAAAGTAAGTACCCAAATCCAAGTAAGGCCCACTAAAGTTCTAGTTCCCTCCTCTCCGTCACTGTGTCAGATAGCGCCTGCAAGACCTTCAAGCATCTTTTCAAGAGACTGTTGCTGCCATCCAGGTAGACAGAGTATGATGTGGCTAGCAAAGGTTAAGTCCATTGCTATATTTAAACTGTCCTTAATTTTTTTTCCTGTAGCAAGCTTCAACTTGACTAAAGAAGAAATCCTACTGCGCTCAATGGCATCGCCAAGTTCTACACAGCAAACTAGGAAAGTCTGGCCAGTTACAACTTCTCTTAACTTTTCTGCTAACGACTTACTCTCTACAAAAGTCAAAACTAGTTTTCTCTCAGGTCTGTCAGACTCACTTCCAAGTGCTTTAGCACTGATGCTCAAAAAGTATCCCTGCTGATTAAGATGAGAGTCTCTATCCACAAGCAGCAAAGTAAAACATTCCCTCAGGAAAATCAAACATGCCACAAACCCAGAAGAAGTGTTAGGAATTCATTCTCATTATGTGAGATTACAATTTCAAAGATTGACCTCACAATCCACCCCTCTCTGAGGCAAAAGGAAATTGTCCAAGCTATATCTGCTTTTTGGGCTTCAATCCAATGCTTGCTGTCAAAAGATTCCCATCAATTTCAAAAAGCTTTGGACAAGACCCAGTTAAGGAGTCTACAACCACTTACAAGACCAGTAGTCTAACTGCTTAAAAATAATTGTAACTACTCAGTCATAGCAGCATTAGTTTTTTAATATAATAAACACAGAAATTCCAGCAGAGCCCTGAAGAACTGACTCTTACTTCTTCAACAGGATGAGGACAGCATTGGCTGTGCTGGCATCAAGGCCTGTTGTTGGCTCATCCAGAAAAAGCACTGGTGGCTCTGTGATGAGCTCCATCCCGATGTTGGTTCTTTTCCGTTCCCCTCCAGACACTCCACGGATCAGCTCAGTTCCCACCTACAAGCAGAAGTTGGGCATTTGCAAAATTTCCTATGGTGTTCAGGACACCTGTGAAAAGCAGCCCTTCAACAGTTCCACCAGAGGGCCAAAGCAGATGATGGGGCTGACTTCAAAGAGCACTGTGAGGGACTGGGGAGCAATAAGCAGAGGTGCTTAGCAACTCTGACATTAGAAACAAGAATGATAGTGACAAGAATAATAACAAGACCAGAGCACAGGTAACTTTGGTATCCAGGGATGACTTTCATGGGTAGCTCACCTGCTGCCCAAGTGAAGCAAGTAAACTAAGAGTAGAAATGCAGCTAGGAGGAATAAGGTCTGCACAGAACTTCTCCATCACATCCCAGCTTCCCATCCCCCACAGCTGTCAGTACTGTAAAAACAATTCCCTTGTCTTGTCCCACAAAGCCAGGAAGTTATCAAGTAGATTTCCAAAGTGCTATGTTTAGGTAATTGTTTTCCCTCTGCTTATAAAACACATTGGACATGATCCCAAATCTTCCTCTTTTAACAACAAATACACATACCTCTGGACTCATCTCATGTGTGCAGTATGGTCTTGTCTGGTTCCTGCTTAGCTGAGTGCAGCTGCACTACAGACTCCATGCTGCACAGTCAAGCAGCTTAGTTTCCAGGAGTAGTATGATTTCTAAAATGAGTATTCTCACTGCTCACCTTAGCATCAGCCACTTTGCTTAATCCCAGCTCGCCAATTATCTGTGTGACTCGTTCTTCCTTCTCTTGAAAGCTGATGGAGCTGGGGAGCCGCAGGGCAGCAGAGAAGTGCAGGTTCTCCCTCACTGTCATTGTGCCCATAACAACATCATCCTGAAAGCAATATCAATAGGTAAGTGAAAGTCTTGCTCTCAGCTACCTGACTGGGCACCAGAGTTCCTGAAATGGTAGTTACTGAATAAGCTGTTTGTGGACCACTGGGAAAACTGAACTAAGTCATAACCCCTGCTTCAAAATGTACAAGACACAAAATTCAGGGTCAGTCTGTAGCAGTCAGATGGAAAACACAGCTCTACAGGCTCCCAGCTTGCACCCAGCACCACTTCAGCATGTTTTTGGGCTCAAGAGTTCGCAATGTAAAGTGCATAATTTTGCACTACAAGGCTTAGGAAGGCAGAGCAGGGAACTGTTTTCACTGCTAGTGCTCAGCGTTCAGGTTGGAGACATTCAAGGAATCACCCAAGTCTGCTCAGTTTCCACCTACAAGCTGTGACTTGCTGTGGTCACAAGCAACTGCTGGGCCCAGCTTTCAACAAGTTCCTCCCAGCTTCCTCCCTGGTCCTCAGAAAAATCAAAACTATTGCACCAAGATGCCCCACATTTTTTCCATGTTTCTAGTATCCATTCTTCCTGAGCACAGCGCCTTATTCCTCAGTCCAGCAAAGCTTCAGCAGTCGTGCATTTTGACTGTCTTTGATCTTTGAAACAGATCTACCCAGCTGACAAACACGTGCCTACACCAACCTGGAACAACCATCAACAGAACAGATGCTAGTTCCATCAAGAGCTCTACGCCTCTCCATTTCCTCTGCTTTGGTATTTGAATCAACTCTTCATTCCACCACATAGTGGTAGAAGGGATGCAGTACTGGACAGCAGCTGAGAAACATGCCTGTTAATCAGGTACCTTTCAAATCTGTGGAATTACATCCTCATTTGCAAGGCAGGAGTGGAGAGATCAACAGTTTTATAACACATGATTTACCAGATCTAAATCAGGTCTACATGCTCATCTGCATAAAATGGATGTATGCATTTATGCCTTCACATGTGTTTTGACACTCTAGGTCATCTTTATCAAGATGACCAATATCATCATTATTTAGGGAATAGCTCATAGGGGTGGGAGGGGAGAGCAACCATTTAATGTCTTGTCTAGTTGGCCATCATTTCATGGTTTGTTTTGTTTGCTTTTGACAACAGAGGGACAGATTTCTCAAACTGGAGCCATTTGCAAGAAACTTCCTGGCCATTGATGAAACACTGAGGATTCATCCTGTGGGATAAAGACTCAGCGTCAGTCTCATCATGCATCTGCTCAAAAGCCCCTCAGCTGGCAGCTTTCAGAAAAGATGCCTATTTCCTATCTGCCTGCAGTCAGAGTCTGAATGGTTTTCGCATTTCACAGTTCATACAGCTGCCAAGAATGCCACCCTCAGCTCCTCCAGGGCTCTGAGGGTCTATTATTGGTCCAGGCCCCCACCCATTTCCACAGATTCAGCTGGCTTTTCCTGTCCGAGTGGAACAAAGCTCTGCCTCAGCCAGCCAGAATCAGAGGAAGAACAGTAAAAATCTACTTACTTCCTAGAATTATTGTCTAAGAGCTTGAAGTTACTTCTGCCAACTAGAGCTGCTTTAGAATTTTATAAGAGATTTTAGGTGTTGAGAGCTTCCTAGCACGCAACCTTTTTTTAAACTTAATTTTTATTTTTAAAATCTTTGCTGGAACTTCAGGGCAGAACCCCAGAAAACAAGCACAGTGGCTTGGGCACCCACGTGGCTTTAGGATGACCAAGACCTTCATGCTTTATTTGGAGTAAGCAGTTTGACCCTCTGCCTTTCAAATCACGGGAAAACACTAACATCTGTTACCAAATTAAGTCTGTAGGGATCATTAAATATTATCTAAACTAATAGCTCATGCTTGACTCGTCTTATGTGAAAGAACCCCGCCTTTCTTCTTGAGAAGCTGCTCCTGTCCCACCACAGCCCTAGCTGCTCACCAGAGAAGACGCCATCTCTCACTCATGAAGCAGCGATGAGCTCCCACCAGTGAAATACCTCCTTCTTTTCATTGAAGACTTTTTTCAAAGCCTTTACACCAAAGCCTATGCTATGCTATTCCTCCCAAGAGCTCCCAGCCTCCACTGAAGGTAGTTACTCACCTGCACAACATATCCTGAGATACACTTGAAGTTTGGAGGTTGTGGGATGCCATCTATGAGCACTTCTCCAGACAGGCCTGCTGGGTCCTTTCTGGCAGCCAGCACATCTAGCAGACTTCAGACAAACACCAGGCATTAGGTTTTGCCTTGACAACTGCTTTATCTCAACTGAGCCAGTACCACAAGTCAGCACTGCAGTTAAGCTGCTGCATTCCAAACACAGGGCTCTCAAAGGGGCATCCTCTGCTCTGGGGCCTTCTGCAGGATTCTCGTGTGCCAGGTATGCCACAGCAATTCTGCAGTACTCAGACCCTCACAGCTGGAACCCCCTGCAGACATTAGCTTGGGCTCCGTATTAACAGCTAACCACGGACGCACACAAAAGCACCCTGCCAAGCAGCTGCAGTCTGCTCTCCAGCCAGTGGAGCACAGAAGAAACTACTCTGATCTCAAGGAAATTAATCCAAATGAGTATAAACAAGACTGGAGTAAAGATTAATTTTATAAAGTAGTTTTGTTTTAAAATATGTCTGGATTCTTCTTACTGTAAATTAGAGGCCAGACTGTCTGCTAGCTCAGTGAACATTGCCCTGATGGAGCCTAGTTCTTGGAAATATCCTGGCAGTTTCCTAGAGGGGAAGATCAATGATCATAACAAGGACACACCTACGTAAACCCTGGCCATATTTACGTGTCCCTGATCTTCTCTAAGGAAGAGTGACACAGCACTCTTTTACTATGGTTACACAAGAGAGAAAACAGCATCCGTACTGGCTGGAAATAGTCTGCAAAGTATTCTGTGATTTCATCCAAAGATTCTGAGCACATGCACTCCTACCACCAGGCCACATCCAGACTGGGTAATGGATGATCTACAGCAGGTATCCTACAGACTGACATTACACCTTACTTCTGCCAGTCATCAGAGCCTCTGAGGAAGTCTTGCTGCAGCAGCTTCACATGTGACAACTTCCCTCCCACCCCTGAGAGTGTTTGCTCCCACCCCCATGCCATGACAGGCCTGGAGCAGAGCCTACACCTGAGCTTAAGTCACTCCTGCTCCCCCGGTATCTTGACTCAGGCCACTATCAAAGGTGACTACAGTAACACAGACCACAGATCGTAAGGGTGTGGCACAAACACAGGACAAGAACTCCAGCAAAGCTGACATCAGAGGGACAGGATGTGAGGTCAAACTGCATTGACAGATTTCTTGCAATCTGAGGATCCCTGATATCCTCTCCCAACCCTAACAGTCCCACAACCCTTTGAACCGCTGATTGGACATCTGAAGAGCAAAAGGAAGTACTCACGAAGATTTGCCACTCCCTGTTGGCCCCAGGATAGCATTCAAGCCTGGCTTCATAATGCCACTGGAAGAAGGAAAGAGTTATTTCCAAATGGAAGACTGTTCACATGTGGCTCATAGCAGAGGTAAGGTGTGAACAAAATACTGCTGAAATGAAAACTTCAAGATTATTAAAAATCTTCTTAAATCTGGAATCAGAAAGCATTTTTTCGTTCTCATCCCAAACTGCCAGTAAGAACAGAATTAGAGCTGTGCATAAAAAGAAAAGGGTCTGGAAAAGAAGAAACAATGGCTCTCTGCTACTTGCACACCTCTCACCACAGCTCAGACCATAGTTAAGGAAATCCTTAGATCTTCAGGCAGAAGTGTTTATACAAGTTTGATCCTAATTTTCTTACATCAATGACTGACACTGCTCCACTTATATCCTAGCTTTTATGCCTAAAGCATGTTAGCAAGTGCCCACATGAACTGCAGACTGGCAGGAGGGCAGTCATTTCTCTACCAGTACAGCTGGATCTGGAAGATGACAATGACATCACCAATTCACAGCAGCAGATTAATTTCCACCCTTTGGCATTTTGGTTAAGCAAGAACTTACTAAACATTATGAAGGATCTTCTTTTCCACAGTCTTCCGTCTACATAGGAATCCACTGGACTGCTTAACGGAATACTGGATGTTATGGAAACTCACAACAGAGCCTCGAGGGGATCGGATGGAATCTCGTGTTGGAAGGGATCGTTGGAAACTGGCTTCTTCCTCTTCTCCAACAGAAATGACACTATGATCAAATGTGTCCGCCATCATGTCCTTGTTACACAGATCAATCTCAACTGCATGAGGGTTTCTGAGGTGGCTGTTGTTTTGAGCAGTTCCCATCTACTGAAACAAAGAACACAAAAGCACACACGGAAGAAGACAAGTGAGACAAGATCTGCAGAAGGTGTCCTGAAAAAGTTCGTGTATACCATTCCAATCTTTACATGTGTCAAGTTTCTGAAGGGATGGGCATCAGTGCTGGAAGACATTCAGCAGTCCCCAAAGGCATAGGAACATGTAGAACAATACAAGCAACCTCAAGGAACAAGGCATGGATGCTCTTGAAGAAGTGACATTAGCTCAAAGAACATCTAATGAGGAAAAAAAAGCCCATCTGTGATGATCACTGTATTGCTTAACACAGTGGGGACTCCAAATGCGTACTGCTATTCTTAACCTAAAGAGACTGAAGCTCCCTTCCATCATACAGAACATGCTTACTCACCTTCATACACCATACAGTGAAGAAAAGCAAAGCACAAATATATACTGCAGTATACAGTATTTACAACCACAGGGAAATGTACAAACCATCCTGACTCAAGCAGATAAGCTGCTTCTGTAGCTTTGGATGGAGCACACAGAAGGGAGGACATGCAAACAGCAAAGGGAAGGAGCTGCTCTTCCTACCTCTGCATCAGCCCCTGTATAATAAGTACCATATCAAAAATCAGTATAACCATTAACAGACACTTAGCAGTGACTCTGTTAGTAGTGTCCTAGCAACAGAGCTCTTTTGTCAAGGGGCTGCTTCTCCTTCTGTTGGTGTAACTGGCTGAGACCAATCACATAACCACACAGAACTGCAGGAGTTGGAAGGGACCTCAAGAGATGGAGTCCAGCCCCTCTGCTAAAGCAGCTCACACAGGTAGGCGTTCAGACAGGTCTTGAATATCTCCATATTAGGAGACTCCACAACTCTCTGGGCAACCTGGTTCCACTGCTCCATCACCCTTACTGTTAAGAAGTTCTTCTGCATGTTAGTGCAGAACTTTCCTTGTTCAAGTTTTAGGCCGTTACTCTTCGTCCTATCACTACATCACCAAGAAGAGCCTGGCCTCATTCATTTGGCTCCCATCTCCTTTCAGATATTTATTAACATTAATCAGATCCCCCATCAGTCTTCTTTTTCCCAGGCTGAACAGATCCAGGATACTCAGCCTCTCCCCTTATATAGGAGATGCTTGAGGTCCTTTATTATCTTTGCGGCCCTCCGCTGGACTTCTTCTAGGAGATCCCTGTCTTTCTGAAATGGGGAGCCCAGAACTGGACACAGTATTCTGTATGTGGCCTCACTACAGCAGAGTCAAAGGGGAGAATCACCTCCAGATACCACTGGCCTTCTTTGCCACAGGGGCACATTGCTGGCTCATGGCCAACCTGTTGTCCATCATCCTTCTCTGCAGAGATGAGTATGAGCCCATCGCTTGTTTACAAAAGCTTAAAGCTGTTACACAAGAAGAACTTGGAAACCCTGCAGCCCCTAAGTTCTGTAGTTCACACCCTGCCTTTCAGCCAGCTGTCTTCGCAGTTGAAAACCTTGCTGTCCCCTTTCCAGGCAGCTGCAGCAAAGAAAAGGCAACACTACATACCCTTTCCAGAAACTGAGCGCAACAGTTTACACCACCACAGGGCAGTCTAATCACTTACTTCTCTTTTAGCTGCGAGCACAAAGGTGTTTCTTGGAAAACTTACGCTAGTGATTTTGCGGAAAGCCGAGGCTGACACCAAGCTAATGAAGAGCAAGGAGAAAAAAAAGAACTAACATTTCACAAAAACTCCCATTGCTGATTAGCTGGGCTTTGTGAGAAGGCAGATGTATCCCACAAGCAATACTTTCCCTTCTATCTGCACCCAAAGATGATCTTTTTTCTCTTGTTTGCACTTTTTTCCTCCAAGGAATGAGAGCATGATAATCAGTAGGACCAAGCACTGCACAAGTGGAGCATTTCTCAGAAAGTGAGATGGTCATCCTTGTAAGAAACCAGAGTTCCAACATCCAGATGAAAAAAACAAAACAAACAAACAAAAAAACCCTACACACAAAAAAAAGCAACCAACAAAACAAACAAACAAAAAAGCCCAGAAAGACAGACAAGCAGACAGAAGGACCCCAAAATGCCTTTCCTGTCATTTTAAGCCATTTGGACATGGTCCCGAGTATCGTGTGGCCCTGCCTGAGCAAGGGAGGCTAGACCAAACCGCCTCCGGCCATCCTCAATTCTGTGTAAGCTCAAGAAGTGGCAGAGGTTTTTGTTCCTGTTTAAGTAAATGAAAAGCAGCGGGGAGGCAGAGGGGGGAAGGAATAGATGGAAGAGTTGTTTAACTTGGATGCAATCCCATACTTGGAGGCTAGTCATTCCTGGGAAAGCCATGTTTGTGGGAAGTATGAAGGAGCTGCTGGTTACATCAGCACAAGGCAGCTTATGTATGAGAAAGGTTGCACAACACATTGGGAAAAAGACATAGGACAGACCATGACATCAAGGGCAAAGACCCTGTTAGACCTTTGAACATCTGACCATCTTGTAAACCTCACATCTGCTCCAGTGAGCCCAGCTTTCTGCTTACAATGCCGTAGACCCTTTTATACGTATTTTTGTAAAGTTACTGATAAACACTGACAAGATAAACCCCCGAGCGGCTACAGGCAAGGATAAAAGAAGGCTGAAAGAAGGGAGGAAAAAGACCAGCAGAGGCTACAGGTGGGCTCAGGCAGCCACACTTCGACCGCGGCAACCCCATCCCCAGCACCACCCCGCGATTCGGTGCCGGTGCCGCCCCACTCAGAGCCCCGCTCAGCACAGAGCCCCAGCGGGACAGCCCACGCCGTTACCTCCGGAACCCACGGCGCTCCGTGCGGCGGACACGAGGCTATGGCTGCGGTGCTGCCTCGGCTGCGTTTTATAAGCGGGTGCGGACGGCGCGGTTACATAAAGCGGCGACGGCGGAGGCTGCCCGGCGCTGTCGCGCAATCCCGCCGATACGCGGGAGCCCGGAGCTCAGCTCGGCACGGCCCGATCTGCCGCGGCTGCGCGACCCCCGGGGCGGTGCCGTTGGGCTGGGCCGCCCCCGCTACGGGGGCCGGGAGCGGGGGGAGCCCCAGAGCGCGGGGATGCTACGGGCTGTGCCGGGTAGTACTGCGCCTTCGTCGGGGGAGGAGGAGATGGAGGAGTGGGAGTGGGGTAAGCGCTTCGCTTTCTGCCGCAGCCACCAAACGGCCGTCGGGGCTGGGGCATCTCCCCGCGACCTCCCCTGGCGGTGCCGCCCTCCGAGAGTGCCACCCGGCCGGTCTCACCTCTTCGAAGCTGTGCGCTCCCCGGCGGTCCCGCAGCCCGCCCCGGGTCGCCGCTGTCCGCCTCTCGTGTTCGCGCTCCGTGTGAAAGCGAGGCGGTCGGATTTCCGCTGGTTTGCTGTCTCTGTTTCTCCGCAGCCGCCTGTTCCCAAGCACTATTGTCTCATCACGAACGAGCTCGCCCTCCCCAGCCTCTGTGTTAGAGTGAGTGCAGGAAAGGCCCTGCCTTATGGTTTGTAAAGATAACTTATATCAGCGCTGTCAAGTCACTTACTGTATTAATTACCTCTGACCTGACTGCACTCTGCAGCGCTTCTGCAATGTTGCATTTTCCTAACAACTGCTCTTGCTAGATGAGTCCAAAGCTCAGATGAGCAGAAGCATGTCTATGGCTACCCAATAAATACCAGCAATAAAAATTTCAAAGGTTCACCTATCCCCGCCCTGATGCCTGCCTGCCCCCAGACATGCCAATGCAGTGGGCAGAACAGATACCTGTACCTTGTGCAGCTGCTGGCAGGAGTCAAGAGCCAGGAAGGTTTGTGAGGATACTGAAACAGGTGTAGCAAAGGGTACTGAAAGAGGTGTGACAAGAGCCATGGGTACGGTCACAGTGCAGGCATGCTGAATAAGGATGTTATTTTCAGTTGCTCTGTGGGGCAGAAGTGGACTTGAGTTTGTTTTCTTTGCATTTTAAGTTCCCCCTTCAAGGAAAATCTGCCTACGTGGAAAACTTTTGCCCTATTACTTCACCAGACATGCACATTTCTCTGTGTCCAAGTGTATTTCAATCCTAAACACCATGGAGCCTACACTGTGCTGCAGTGGCAACCCTTCATCATGTGCCTGGCACAGTGAAAAAAAAAGACAGTGTGCTTGGAAGCAGAGGTGAGTTGCTGTGATCAGGAACTTCTCCACGTGGTGCCTACACACATCCTGACAGAATAGAAATGGAGACCCAAGGAATGGAAAGGAACCAGATCTGACAACTTAAGCATCCTGATGGAGGCCCTGGCTTTCCCCCATCCCGTTTCTGAAGCAACAATCTTTCGGACTTCCTCTGGGCTTCTGGGCTTTTGATCTTTAGAATTCATCACCTTCCCAGCTGGTAAGTCTGGGAAGAAGGGCAAGTGCTCTTCCTTGCTCTGGGCACATGATGTGCCACCACTGCCCTCTTACTTCTGACCGCAGCAGGAAAATTGCAAATGAAGCTAGCAGCAGCAAAGAAATAGGAAGGAAGTATTTTCCAACTGTATCATTTTACTGACATAATTGATTTAAATCATGCTGTTGCTGAGGCAGATTTCTGCCCATACAGGAACAAAAACCAGTGGCCAGGGCTGTGGCATGAGACACAGCAAGCCTAAGGAGAGCCCCATGTCAAACACTGCATTTTTCTGTCATACCGGTACCAGGGCCTCAACATCCTCTGAATAAAGAATTTCTTCCTAACATCTAATCTAAATCTCCCCTCTTCTAGTTAAAAGCCATTCCCCTTGTCCTATCACTATTTAAACCATGTAAAACGTCGATCCACCTCCTGCTTGTAAGCTCCCCTCAGGTACTGGAAGGCCACAATGAGGTCTCTCCAGATCCTTCTTCAAGTTAAACAAGCCCAACTCCATCAATTTTTCTTCATATGGGAGGTGCTCCAGCCCTCTGATCATCTTTGTGACCCTCCTCTGGGCTCACTCCAACAGCTCCGAATCATTCTCAGTTAAGGCTAATTTGAACACTGCTCCTTTCTTACAGAATCTGGTCATGCCAGACATCTTGCATGTCCCACAGCACACAGCATGGAGAAGTTACTAAGTACCATGAGTTCCTCTATCTTCTGAAGGTTCTGGCCTCTTCTCTCCTTTTCGCAACCTGAGTAACAGGATTGCAAAAACATCAATTTGCAGGGGGTGCTGGGTGTTCCCTGGAGTCCAGCTTTCCGTTTGGGCCAGGTCTTGCCACCACACAGTCAACACAGACGTGGCTCTGTCTAGCTGAATCACCAGTCAGAATTTTTTCAGCTGTGTTTCTCTATTACTTTCCTTAGGATGCTGTTTTCCTTGCCCGAGGATCCAGGTTGTTTTAATCCTGCCTAATGTCAAATTTCATAAAGCTTTTAAAACATTTCAGGGACTTGAGCCAGTGAGAGTGAATGAGAAACACGTGCAGGAGGAACTGCATGCTCATTATTATTTTGTTCTCTACTGAATGAAGCAAGATGCAGATCCTGAAGCTCACAGTGCAAAAGCAGCTTTGAGAACAATAGAGACAGCAACATTAGTCATTGTGCATGTGAGTGAGGAGCTCTTCCTAGCTCTTCTTTTCCAAAAGGAGATACCAATAAGCCATTTTAAAAAACACACTCTGTACAGATGCATACAGCTGTGCTGAATTGACTGCATCTTCAAATCCGTCACCTTAGGCACAGAAAGACTTTCCAGCTTGTTTTTCTACCCTGAGAGCAAATTGTGTCAAAGCTGGTGCTGACTGGCATCCCCTAATTAGTTAAAGTGCTGCTCACCTTGGGGAAGTTGGCATTTGAAAGGCGTGAAGATTGCATAGAAGAAATCTGACTTTGTCAAGTTTTGTTAATCATTTAGTCCATTATCTGAATGCATAGTAGCACTAAATCCATGGCTGGTTAAAGATAAGAGAAGATTCAAGCAAATCTAGGAGGAAAGGAAATTAATACTTAACTAGTGTGCTGCATTCATGTATGATGGCTGACAGAAAGATTGGCTAAACAATAGGATTACTAGAACTGTGTGTGTTATCTGTGTAAAGCAGATAGAGATAAAATATCTGAAGTCTGCAAGATCTAGGGGATCTAAATAACCATTCCACTCCTTCAGAAGTTAAAAAGTTAACATCATAGGCTTGCTCAGATATTTACAGCTCCAACTCACTGCTGTTAGCAAGGCTACAGAGAACAAAGGGCAAGCATAAGATGTACAGTGCAAATGTAGAGAGGCACTTTTTTCCCTTCCACTCTAGAAAAATGATGAGAGGGACATAAGACAGGTAGAGAGAGCAAAAATGGTAAAGCCTCATGAGAAGGGTAGAAATAGCAACCTAGACCAGGGATACCTCTTAGATAAGCTGTATAGCAGTATTAGGTTGGTAAGCTTTAGGAGTCTGCTGAGAATGGAAGCCCCGTGTCTTCTCTAAGGATACAAATATGGAGAGATGCCAGTTATGACTGCCCCATGCTCTTACACTTTTAGGACAAGGCTAGGGACTGCCACCTGCAACCAGGAGGGAAAGTGGCACTAAGCAGAGATGCACACTTCTCCCAAATTCAGCATAAGTCCTGGGGCAGGACTCCCTCAAGTTCAGTTCCCATTGCCACCTGCAGGTCAGGCATGGCCTCTCAGCAGTTCTGCTTCCCATTTGAGTGCTTCAGAGCCCACAGGAGGTTAACAGAATTACAGTGTGTTTTATCTGTCCAACTTCAGATTTCCAGAGGTCAGATTTGTCCCTAGGCATTAATGTTGACACAACATTACATAGACATTTCAACTCCATCCTCAGGAGCAAAGTGCAGGCTGCCCCACTACCCATTCCAAAGAAACTGCTTAATATTTAAAAATACACAGGATCTGAGACACTAGCATTTGCTGTGGCTGCAATGAACAGATTTATTGGTGCTGTACGCCTATAAGCACAGTGTCCCCAGAGGAACTTACAAAACAGCAGGATATGATAACAACGTGACAGTAAACAGCCTGCATGCTGAAGCAGGAGAGAGAAGAAATTAGCTCTGGCAGTTTCTGCCTTCTTTTGCATTTTCCTACATGTCCAAGCATGCTGTATGACACAGAGCTACTGCATCACATCCTTCCAACACAGGACGTCGCACCATATTAGATGGCAGAAAAGGCAGAGAGCAAAAACTCAAAAGAGTACAGCTGGTCTGACTGTCATGTCCTACTACATCCCATATTAATGTCAATACTTACTTCGTTCAGTAGAGACACTGCCTGGTATTTGTCTATGCCAGAACATCTCATGGTGTTTTTGATAGTGCCATTCTCATCTCCAGACCTGATTTTCTCTCCTACTTGGGAAATTGCTATGTAAGGGTGTTGACTCATGAATGAAAAAGGGACAGAGGGAGCCCAGAGCTACCACTGACAGCTGTGTGCCCTAAGGCAGGAGATGGCAATTTGAGAGAGGCAGGGGAAGTAAATAATAGTAATAGGAAATCTAAGATTGGTCTGAATAGAGAGTAAATGAGAGTTTCAGTGTGGAACACAAGGAGTCATAGGTGTCTATGGCGCTGAATTTAACAACTCATCAAGGACGTCCATACACATAAGGTCTTATCCAGGCATTCACACTGGGAGATAACTAACGATCCGTAAATTTTAGTGACTCACATAGAATCATGGAATAGAGTTGGAAGGGACCCATATGGATCATTGAGTCCTACTCCTGGCTCCACAGTGGACCACACAAAAATCAGAGCACATGACTGAGAGCAGTGTCCAGATGCTGCTTGAACTTCAGCAAGCTCAGTAACCCAGGACCTGTTCCAGTGCCCAAGCATTCCCTCAGTGAAGAACTTTTTCCTAACACCCACCTGGCCCTCCCCTGACCCAGCTCCATGCTGTTCCCTCAGGCCCTGTTGCTGTCAACAACAACATGGTCCCTTCTGCCTCCTTCATGGGGAGCTGCAGCCACCATGAAGGCTCCCCCCAGCCTCCTCTTCTCTGAGCTGAACAGACCAAGGGACTTCAGCCAATCCCCACCTACTTTGCCCTCCAGAATCTTCTCCATCTTCATTTGGGCTCTCTGATAGTTTTATGTCATTCTCGTGTTGTGGCATCCTGACCTGTAACCAATGCTGGAGGTGAGACCACTCAGCACAGAGCAGGGCAGAATAACTCCTTTCCTCGCCTTCTGGCATGCTGGGCCTGGTGCACCCCAGGGCCTGGGTGGCCCTTCTGACTGCCAGGGCACACTGCTGGTTCATGTTCAACTTGCTGTCGATCAGAACCTCCACATCCCTTTCCGTGGGGCTGCTCTTCAGTGTCTCATCCTCCATGTATGTATAGCCAGGGTTGCCCCTTTCCAGGTGCAGAACCCAGCATGTGCTCTTGTTAAACTTCATGCAGTTGGTGACTGCCCAACTCTCTAATTTTTTAGGTGTCTCTGCAAGGCTTCTTCAGTCTTGGCAAAGTCAGCAGCTCCTCCCAGCTTAGTATAGTCAGCAAACATTAGGAGGAATGGGATGAGAAACTGAATACTGTCATCTCTCAAAAGGTTATGAAAAAACACATGCGAAAACAACCCTTTGGTCACTTATCTGTGAAGTCAGGCAACATGATGATTCAACTTGTCATCAGTAAGGAGCCCTGGCCACACCACTTGAGTACAGGTCTTGGTGCCCAAATGCTAATCAGTCTGGACAAACATAACAAGGCTGGCAAATCAGAGCTGGAAATGCCTTTAACAAAGCATGTGCAGCAGATAGAGGAGGTGGTTAAGGCTGCTTTTTCAGTGTTGTGCTATGTACTTCCTCTCCACCTTTAATGCTCGTGGGAAGTCTAGAGGTAGGTTGGAAGCCATAAGCACTGTTTACCTCTTCTAAAGGCAAACCCCCCCGTCACACACGTCAATGTGATGTAGTGAGCAGTTGAGACCCTGGTGCTCTGCGATTTCAGCTGGTTGCTGCCTTTGACTCCATTCTGCTATGAGGGAGAACACAGGCTGGTGGAATGGCCTTTTCTGGGCCTGTATGGGACAACTCCTTTTGTGGCTTTTTGATAAAACCTTTGTATTCCTGCAAGGATTCAGAAAGAATGCCAACTCCCATTTAAGTAATCATTGTCTATTCCATAGGAATCTAAGGAAAAGCTCTGCCCTTTTGTCTCCAAAAACCTTTGTGCACAATTCCAGATATTGCTTTGTTTGAGGAACTCTAGACATGTCTGAACAGCTGAATTGGCTTGACGCATTAGAGCAATATGTGTTCACACACGTGTAGTTTCTTTGTCTCTGAAAGACATGCTGCTATTTCTGGTGCCTGTTCACAACAGGGGAGCCTGAAAATAACGACAGCCAGCAGAAATGATCATTTGGGATAGTTTCTCAGCATGTTTCCTCAGGGCTGAATTTAACAGCTCATCCAGACACAGTCCAGTTGACCTCAGGCTCCTTAGCCTTGCTGGTTGCTCTGCTAAGCTGTTTCTCAGGCTGCTGGGTCTCTTTGACATGCAGAAGTGAGCATGCCAGCTGAGTAGGACTGCTGTCCTTGGGGAATGACAGTCAAGATGCAGTGCCAGGCAGAGCTTCTAGGGGATGCCCTGCACTGTGATGCCCTGCACTGTAGGGCCCTGTCATGATGCCAGGCACTCAGGCTCTCCTGGTGACTTGCTGCAGCATGTCCTCATGAAGCTGGGCTCTGAAGCATGAGCTGAGGTCAGAGGCTTGTCACCAGACACCACATTGTGTTATCAATGTGACATTGGCATTGCTTCTTGCAAAGCAGGGTGCGGCCTGAACTCACCACCCTCCAGCTGCCTGCTGCTGCACTCTGCGTACATACTGGTAGCTGGTGGCTGCACCTGCCATTTCCTGGTCAGTTCCTCAGGCAATGCGTCCTGCAAAAGTCCTCTGAAAAATCTGCCACGTTTCTTTTAACACACCCCTTTGTGTCCAAACCTGGGGAGATTGGGCCTTTGAATACACTGGAATTCCTCCTCTGTGGAACATTCTCCCAGTACAGGGCTTCTTGCTTTTGCACGTGCAGGAGTTTATCTAGGTATGTTATCAGCTGGCTTATCACACAGTGACAGTCTCTCACTTCCCTTTTCCCTAGTTTCTAATAAACTGTATTGGTTTATCAACTCCCACTACCAACTGCTTGCAGAAGAGGCAGAAGGTCAAGAAATCAGCACTGAGGCTGACACTAGCTCTTATTGAGAATCTTTTCATTTGTAAAAAACTTATTTTGTAAAAAATCCTTGTTACAAAAAGGAGCAAAGCCTGTGCTAATCCTATATAAAAGTTGTAGAGAGGATAAACAAGAATAACCAGCCTGAGAAGGGCAGAGTTTGTGACAAATATGTGTGTGAGAATATCTAGCATTATGAAATGTTGGAAACTTTATGTTTTGCTTCTTTTTGTCATAGAAGAAGTATTTTTTCTGAGTTTGTCCTCTCTAAAATAAACAGGTGCTTGCTACCCACCTCCTGTGAGAGCAGCGAAGGACAATTCTCAGGTGTGAGGGGCTAGTAGTGGTGCTAGCTGACATCTGCTGGAACACTGAACATCTGTCATAAAGTGTCTCCCAGAGTTTGGCTGCATTTGTCAGGTTTGGGGGATTTCAATGTGCCCATCAGACCTGTTCACTGGTGAGACAAATGCATCTTGAGGGATACACTGAGAAGATATTTCAGGAGATTTTCATGCTCACAACCCATGCTGGATGGGGCTGCCTCTTGCAGGTGACCCACGCCCAGTTTCAGACATCTGTGCCCTGGCCCTCCCAGTCCAAAGCTGAGTCTCCCCACACAAGTGCTTTGGTAGTACAGCTGTGACACTGCTTTCTCTCCCAGCTGCCTCAGTGAGCTCTTTAACCACCCCAGCACACAGCAATTTTCTTTAAGGCAGGGGCTTCCTGTCAGACTTCAGCCAGTGTCCAAATTGGAACAAAATACAGCTCTGCTACCACTGTCGAGGAAAAAGCACTTTACTTCCCTCATGAGATACGAATTATCTAAATAACACCAGTTGCTGCCAGGAGGCCTTACAACACCCATCTGAAAATAGCACTTGCATAAACTTACCGTTCAGTATATTTATGCTGTTTCTCAACCAGCTTGAACACACAATTGAGCATTATACACAAGCAATTGTTGGAGACAAGTAACTGCCTTGCTAACTCTAGGCCACATTGTTTACATGACAGCACGTCATGGCACAGACAAGACGGTTGCATGCAGAGGTACAAGCAAGAGAGAAGACAATGCAGGCACAGGCATCACTGGTGACAGAAGTTGTTTCACACTTAGTGATACTGACACAACTGAAATCACAGCATGTAGCATAGGGGGTGGTCTTTCTGAGAAAACACCAGGTGAGAGGGGAAGGAGCTCTAGCTGAAACCCAGGAGACCACTGCAGCCTGTGTTTCTTATCTGATCCCAGCTAGAGCTGGGCAAAAGCTCTACTCAGAGTGTGGAGACTCTATGCTTACTCTTTACAGGGGAAAGAAGGCTTCCCAGAGTTATGTGTGAACAAACTCAGCCATGCAATGTGACCATTCTGCTCTTCCAGTAGCCTACTGCCCCAAATAGCAGCCTGTGTTACCTGTGACCTGCCTGTGATTATCATTGTGTGGTTCTGAGCCCAGCTGCTGCACCACTGTCCTTTTGCCTCTCCTGCCTTCCCTGACGCAGGGTGTCTCTGTGCAGGAAGGATGGCTAGACAGAGGCTAGCTCCTGGTGTGCAGCGACAGCAGGACCACGTGCTGCTCTGTAATGCCTGAAGCATCCCTGCCACAGCAGGGAAGGTACAAGATGGGAACTGGAACAGTGCCAACAACGAGGGCTTGTGCCACCTTTTCCACTGGACAGAATGAAGCAGTGCTCTCTCCTTTGTGAGATCTAAGGCTTTGTAAAGCAAGGCCTCACCTTCCTGCTCTGGGCAGCACCTTGTTTCAGGATCCTGTTTACCCCACAGCAGTTGTGAGGAGCTGAGCCTCAGCCAGCAACACATTTTCCACCATCTCTCCCCTCCACAGATTTCAAAAGAGAAGCTTGTAATTTTGTTTTTGCAGCTAAGCCTCAGTAACAATGGTCTGCTATTGAGCCAGGATCTCAAACAGGGTCTTTCCAAATGATTTAACAGAAGAACTTATGTACTTCTTGACATGCAGAACATTAAACATTTTTACCTACAGTCCATAACATGCTTCAGTTCTACACTGGTAATGGGCTGTATGTGCAATTCAAGTCTGCTAGCAGATAGTTTCTTTTCTGGATTATAATTTAGCATATGGATTTCCTGTTTATGAAAATTTTAATTTAAGTTCTCAGGTCCCTGACATAAGCTATTTTCTCCTGCATAAGATAATGTTTTCAATGCTGTGAGTAGAGGGGAAATAAGCAACATCATTGTTCTGAGTTCAGCTGGAAAAGCTGAAGGCAAAGAGCTTATTCTCAATCCTGAATTAAGTAAAACTTCGAGTCAAGAACCATGGCAGTATCTCACAGAGAAGTCTTGTCCCCAGTAGCAGAAGCAGCTGATGGGAAACCACAATGCAAGAACCTGCAGATCCTAGCTGAAGTCTAAGCTCCCTGTGGGTTGTGTGACAGGGTCTCACAGCTCCTGCTGGGATCTTGCAATGGAATGACCCTCTTCTTCAGTTTGTCAACACTACCACTGTCTCTGTGTAGCTGTGACAGCTCTAGAGCCTGGCCAGAGCAGGGCTGATCCAGTGTTAGAAACTCTGAAGTCTGTTCCCTGACATTCAGACCTCAGAATATCAGTAACAGCTGCTTCAATTTCAGATCTCCTCCTAGTACACCGGGAGTAAACTCTCATTAATTATCTTGACTGAGGTGTTTATGTCCTATTTTTTCCAACATCTGAATCTTTAGTAACCAAAGAGGGTTACCAAAATGTTCTGGATGCAAATTACAACAGAACAAAGTTAGTGGTAACCATGTAGACACAACTACTTTCTCCTTTCTGTCTCACACTAATGATTATATTCTGTTTTGTTAATCTGATTACCTCAACTTTTCCCCACAATTGACAATGCAGGCATGTGGGGATGTGCATGTTTGTGGGGAACAACTTGCAATTTCCCATTCTGGATCCAAGTACTTCCAGAGCTCTGATGCCTTTATATCTTGGGAAAATATAGGTAAAAGCACTTTAAGTTGTCCTGTTCAGAGACAGAAACCTAATGCAATACCTGGTTCCATATTTCTAACTAGTCCAGAGGCACAGGGGCCAGAAGTTCTAGGTCTGTGATATCACACATCACTACGCTGGAAAAGAGCAGCCCCAGTTTTTCACATCACCAGTCTCTGGCAACAGTGGTGCCTGCGTTCAGCTGTTCTGACTATTCTAACAGTGGGAAAAACAACTGACAGTGATACAGTACTGTAGGAGCCAGACTGGGAACACTGGGCTGTTTGCTAGAAGCACTCAGACTGTGACTGGATGTTCTTGGGGGCCTGAGACCCTGGTACACTTGACCTGAACAAGACTGGACAGATCCCATTCTGAGAAGATATGCAACTTGGGTTATTTCCCTGTACATATTCCACTCCCCAGTCTTCTGCTGCTTCTTTCCTCAGCTGGTCTGGGCTCTGGGAGAGCAGTTCTTCCTGACTGGGTTCTTCCTCCTGTTAACCAGAATAAAGAGTGACCTGCATTGTTAGAAACACAACAGGAAGTCAAGCAACACTTTAGCGGAGAGACAAGGTGCCCATGATGCTTAAATAATATTTTCCACATTCTTCTAGAAACGAGTACAAGGCCATCAACCTTTTGAAGGTCCAATACACTGTTGTAATGCTTTGATGAATATTGATTCAAGCAATGAACAGATGAAAAGAGCACCATCCCTTTCTGCCCTTTATAAGAATGTTGACAGGAATCCTGTGCCACTGCTCTTGAACAGAAATGATTAGACCATGCAAAATGACAACCCTGCCAACTTTATCTTGCATCAATGGGGATTTGAAAAGAAAAGGTGCTAATACATCCACTCATGCAGCAGGGTTAATCACCAACCCTGAAGCTAGTTCAAATGTATAGTGGAGGGCTACCAACCTCCCTACTGTTATCCAGTGGCTTGCCCATCAAATCCTTCGTTTTCAGCTTGTTTCTCTCCAGCACTTCTAGCTTGCTTACCACTGCATCAATCTTGGAGCCAATGCTGTGTATGGACTGTTCCAGATGCAGCACACGTTGCAGGAGTCTGGGGAAGACAGGGCATTTGCAACATTTTTCTTGTTGTGACCACTAGGATTTGCAAGAGTTATCTCAAGGACAACAGGCTAGATCTCAAACAGGAATGAACGCTCCACATCAGAGATGTTGATTCATAGTCAATGAACACAGAATTCCCTCCATAGTCGAGTCACAATGTAATCCCAATATTAATATTGCATCTGTCTCTCTTTTAATATAGCCCTATGTGAATTGCTCAGTGTTATTCAGTAGAAGAATCAGGATCTCCTGATTCTCTGAGGTATTTATCCCATACTATTCCTAAGGAAGAAACAGCCATGTGTTATTCTCAAACCTGGAGGATGACGGACAGTTAGGCTATAAACCAAGGGTATTTATTGCCCAGAGCCTTCTGTAAAGGTATCAACTTTTGCTAGCCATGTTTTCCAGGCTAACTCCCAATACAGAACATGACAGCGTACTGTCTGTGGCCATCCAACAACAGCAGAGGTTATTCAAGAGGCAGAAAACAATATTTCTCAGTCTGATTTTTTACAGCAATGGGCAAAACACATGACAAGAAATGACCTGATTCTTTTCTGACCTGCTCATTCATGTGTGTGAAAGAGAAAAAAGGACCAGATCCTATTGCAACTGCTCAACACCAGTGCAAACAGCTACATCAGGGAGAAAAACAGCGGGGATCAGACCCTTGTTTATAGAAAGATTAAACTACGGCCAGCCCCAACATACACTTGGAACTCTTCTTCGGAGACCCAGCTGGCCTTATTGGCATGGTTATTCTTTGCTTCCACATAGGACAGATTCTCATCCAAGTTGTTGCCCCCATAGGATTTCCCTAAATTTTCAATCTCTGTATTCAGAGCAACCTGGAAGACAGATAAAGAAATTGTTGAGAAGTTGGATATTAACTCTGTATCAGATTCACTGTTAACCTAACACACAGATTCACAAGTAGGTCATGTACTCAGCTGCTGTTCAGACAGAGTTGGAGTTGTACTCTGCCTGCTTATTTTATGTCACAAATCCAAAGATTCCTGAGGCCATCCTGGAGTGATCTCTACTGATTAGCAGAGCTTCATTCCTCACCTGTTTTTGGTTTGGTTTTTTTTGTTTGTTTGTTTGGTTTTTTTTACCCTTTTTGCCTCTAGGTCATGCTTCATCTGCTGCTGCTCCTCTTCATCAAGGATGTGGTTGCCATCTTTGTCAAACCTGGAGAAGGCTGCTGTGATCTCATGGTCCGCATGGCCCAGTCTGTGGAAGAACAAAAAGGTAAGGCTCAAGGCACCAGATTACACGAGCCCTAACAGCACAGGAGCACCCCTTTTGAAATGAGTGTACTGCTGCCTCCTGCCAATGAGGAGCTTAAATATTCCACTTTTGAGGGAGACAGCAACACAGCTCTATTTAGATCATGAGATTAAACATGTGAGAAACTGTGATTACTCTTTTTTATTCATCTTTTATTGCCATAATCTGACTTAATTGCTCTCCAGGCCTTGAACATTACAGAGTTTAAATTACAAGTGTGACTGAGAGAAAGAGATAAAAAAACATCCCACAAGCTGATTCACTCACTCCTTCAAGCTGTTCTTGAAGTCCTCAAAGCCCAGTTCTTTTGTTCCATTCTGCAATGCTTTCTGCACATCAGAAATCCGTTCCTTTTTCAGCTTCAACCTCATAAGTGTCCGGTTGTAGCTCTGTTAACAAAGGTGAAAATGAATTCAGAACAGTGAAAAAATAAGAAAGGGTGTACAATGCAATATGGGTGAGCAGATGCTGATTAGTACAAGATTCTCAGTTTTAAAGCAGCACAGATACAATGCTACAGACTATGTCTCATTTATAAACCAGAGTCACCACTTTAAAGCAGCATCAACACACTACCTCCATGAAAAAACTTGCCATCTGCTTTTGCCCTCCCAAGCCTCACTTTAACCAAGCTCCCAGTCATAAACTGCTTCAGACATTCTCTCAAATATCATTCTTTGCAGAATACTGGTCCTACAGCATAGACAGCAGAGAACTTTTAGGACCATTCCTGGAATTTGTCCATGGGAAATCCAGATGTAACCCACCAGATTCACACTACTGTAAAATGCTAAGATCAGCAAAATAGAACCTGTCATTTCATTTGCTATTGATCAAAGAGCACTGTATAAAGGACTGATGGAGCTTTGTGTGTGTGTGTGTGTGTGTGTGTGTGTGTGTACATATATATATAGTCTAGGGAAGAAAAGTTGTTGAGAAACTTTTCTGGCATACTTAAGCAATAGGATTCCCTCAACTCTTGCTTTCTCATCCTCCCATTGCCTAAGAATCTGGGAACTTGATCTATTCATGAAGGGATATGACTTCTGTTGCTGTTCTGCATATCAGTGGATCTGGAAACCAGTTTTTCCTACAGTAAGTTCAACACAGGTCAGGAACTCCAAGAAAACGTTTCAGGATTTGGCTAGAAAGTAACACAGTTTTTGCTATTCATCACCTGCTTCAAGATGTCTGAGAGCTGCAGCTCATCCTTCTGGCTTGAAAGCTCCTCTTTGACTTCTGAGTAGGTATCATTGATGATGGCCAGAAACATGTTCTAAAGAAATAGGAAAAAAAGAGTTTAGCCTGAGACACTTTGTCCACCCCAGCAGGTGAGGCAGCAAGATACCAACATAGCTGTGCAGGGCTCAATTAAACAAGTCGCTGTTCTCACATGGGGCAATACCTTAGGAAAAGGGAAGTACTGGGGAGGAAAGCTGATAGCTAAAGCAGTGGCCAAAGGTACATTTATTCTCAGCTCAGACACCACCTCCAGTAGCCTCTCCTACAATATCTTAAGCTACATTCACACTCTTGACAGTTTTAATTTAATGAACGTCCCTCTGCATCCATTACCTAGGAAGTCAGAGAGGGGGGATTGAGGGGTCTCTCAAACACTGCTGTCAAATAGAGGTAAGGAGGCCTTTCTTGCTTACCAGGAGCACAAAGAAAACAAAGAACACGTAGGTGACGAAATAAACAGGCCCAAGGACCCTGTTGGCATTGTCAATGGAATTGTAGTCAAAGTCACCAAGAATGATCCGAAATTGCGTGAAGCTGGGGGAGAGGAAGAACACAAGGTCACACATAGCCATATATGTTTACCTTACTTCCTAAAGACAGTCCTGAGAAGAACTCTAAACTTGCCTGCAGCCAAGATGGTCCAAAGCAGGGTCCAAGACCCTGAGAGAGGGACCATTTCTTACAGTCTCCCTAAAAGCAGAACCTGGATGCCAGAGGTCTACAAGCATAGGCAGAAAACGACTGCTATACCACGTAACTCCCACATATTGCCCTAGAGAGCACGTGAGCTGAAGGATTGTCCAAGACCAGCATTCTTAACCTGCTTCATTGACAGTCTCTTCTGCAGGTGCTCATCTACTTGCTGTTCATCCCCCATCTAAGATGTCCTGACACAACCTGTGAAGCTTCTCTGGAAACTGACTGCTGAAACAGCCCTGATAAATAGACACATGCAGACAGACATACTGCAATTAGGAGGAAAAAATAGGGGGGCATGCAGGGAGGCATGCAGAAAGAAGACACACAAGTGGTGTGCAAGGAAAAGAATCTTGAGATCTTGCAGCCTGTCTGAGGAGTCCAAAGCTCCATTTTGGATTCTTTTGGTTTATTTGAGAGAGTTGGGAATGTCCTTCAGGTCTAAGAGAGAGGAATACAGTATTGCTTCCACTTCTTTGATTTAATTTGTTCCCATTCAGTAATGTTGAAACGTTTCCCTCTGGTAATAAATATCTTTTTATTTCTTTTGCTTTGAAAAATGTCTAGTTTGTCTTCTTTAGACTACTATTCGACTTACGAAACATCATGCTGAATGTGTTAAAATAAACATATTAGGACTATCAACCTTCAGAAAGACCTGTTATTTTGAAGCAGATAAGCCCTAATATTAAAATCAGATATAAACTACATAAAACATTATGTATTTTAAAGGCAGTTACCAAATATACTCTATCTTATTTAATCTATGGAATATTTCTAACATCATATTTTATATAAAACAAATTAATAAATAGAAGTAGTTTCTGACTTTTTCCTGTTTCAGTGCTTAAAGCTATCATACTGACTAATGCATTACTTCCAATCTTTCCTTCTGAAGTCCTGAAGCAAGCAATAATATTTTTACCGAATCTTCCTTTACATTAAAATACACCACCTGAGGAAAACTGAGAAAGTTTTCAAGCAGCTGTTGTGCAGACACTGAAATTATGTGATCAGTGGCTCTATTTGGAAGCCACAACATTTCAAAGCACCAGAGCTTCTATCTGGACCTCTTCTTTATTAGAGAAATAACACTGGGCTTACCTCACAACACCTATTTTGAGGAATTTAGTTCCTACCACCAAAATAGAGAAGTTGAACATAAGTAGACATAAAGCTACCTGCTGTTGTATAAAACCAGAAATCTGTTAATGTCTCAGCAGCAGACAGCATCATTCTGTTACCTCAGTGGCCCCACAGGAGATCGGAAGACGACAGATTGGTGAGGAGAGCAGTAACTACACTGTTCACTATCAGCTGAGCTATGACGCTTTTCTGCAGAATTGTTGTAAGTTACGCTGCATGCCAAGTGCTGTTGCTGTACCTAGCAATGCCACATCAAAAGATGTCTATATTACTGACAAACAAAACTGCTCACTAAACTGTCAGGCTGGGATTTCTATTGAATCAAAAGGCTGTGAAGAGTCTCAAAGCATCAGCTACTCACATCCCTGCTGATAATCACTAGACAATCAAATCTATTACCTTCAATTTTCTCACTGTGTTCCTTTGTCCACGATGACATTACGAATGTGGGACTATGATCCGCTTTTTAGCCATTGCGGCTTTAGTACATGAGAGATAACAGGTATCCGAATGACAATCAAATTCGCAGTTGGGAACAGGTTGGAAAGCAGTTAAAATTCTTTAGACAACAGCTGGCAACAACGAAAACTTAATTATGGCCAATACACTTACATGCATTTAACAAAGGTACTGAAGTTTTCCACTTGTGTCCCAAAAAGAAGGTAACCCAACTGGGCATAAGCAAAGAAGACAATAAAGAACATAATGGCAAAGCCCAGGATGTCCTTGGCACAACGTGCCAACGTGGAGGACAGCTGAGTCATTGTTTTGTTAAAGCTAATATACTTGAATATCTGCAAGAAAGGAAAAAAAAAATAGGGACAAAGTTAGGTCAAACCATCAGCAAAGTCAGTCTCTCTCCTTCACGCATATGCTTACTAAAGCACCAAGGAGATAGCCAGGCTGAGGGAATAGTGGCCTAGAGTTCAGGCCACTTCAGTTTGCCCCAGACATGCTACCACTTTCCTATGAGGTGATGAACATAAGAATTTCCTCCCGCAAATGAAAATATAAAGAGGATACACATCTTGACGATAGTGAGGATCCCTAAGTACAGCACAGCCTTCCATCACACCAACATGCTTTCGTTGACATGCAGGATGCCTATCAACAGACAAGTCACCTCCAGTTGTTGGGTAGTGATAGTGAAAACAGTACATGATGGACAAAATTGTACTGTATTCAGCATTTAATTAAAAAAAAAAAAAAAGAAAAAAGAAAAAGAAAAAGTCTTTTACACAACTTCCAAGCTCATTTCCCTGTTTATCTCCCCATAACTGGATTCAGAAAGTAAGGTGAAAAGCCGTCTGGAGTAACTATGAAATTGAGCTTATGTCACTTAGAGAAATAATTCCCTGTTTTATAACTGTTAGCCTCATTCACTCAGATGGAAGAATTAATCCCAAGCTATCTAGAGGAAGAGGTAGAGTCTGAAGCCTTGGCACTTTCCTTACAATACCTTGATCCAGGCGAAGAATAAGTTGACTGCATTCATATTATTGTACTGAGTCTGCCAGAATGCAAGGAACTCAAAGTCCGCGTAGGTTTCAGGATGTTTCAGCAGCTCCCCCAACAGTCTGTTCACCTCTATGGTACGAAAGATGTGAAATCCAATAGCAACAATGGAGAGCTGTAAAAATGAAGGATCTGCAGTGACTAGAGAAGTTAACATGCCACAGAATTCCTTAGTATCACAGTTCATAAGTCTACTGGTGAGGATGTAAACAAGACTGTAATGCACTGGATTACCTTACTCCCTTACTTCACAACCTCAAAAGCATGATTAAGAATTTTCTTCTAATACCTGACAGATGAACACACGTCTATTTTGCTGGTCCATTTTTCTATAAGAGGATATATGTGCCAGTTCTTATCTAGATGAGTTTCTCCTTTCTTTCATTAGTTCTGTTTTTCAGCCCTTCAGCCAAAGAAAAAAAAAAAAAAGCGTGCAAGCATCCTCACCAGAATGACAACCACATCCAAGATGTTCCATATGCTGGTAAAGTACTGAAGCCTGTGGATACGCAGCTCCAAAATCTCCTCCACCACATAGTAGAAGATGAAGACACAGAAAATAATTTCACAGGCAACAATGAAGAAATCCCATGCGCTGACATATCGTATAAGCTTGACTGTCCGGATTTGCCAGGAGGGAATGGCACCACCAGTGGCCGGAAACTCCACCACTAACCTTCAAGGGGAAAAGAAAACACTGATAATTACAAAAGGGGAAATGGAGGCATCAAACTTGAGAATGAGATACCCGCCACACTATGTGTGGAAGAGTTGTGTGGGTGTTTATGCATTCTTTTTTCTGATGCTTCACTACTCATGACCGGAAAGAATGAAAGGCCAAGAAGGGTGACTAGTAGCGTCAGGAAAACCAAGTCTAATCCACACAGTATCTACTGATGCCATCCAGTCCTACAACCAGTTGCAGACAAGGTTATTTTTGCATTTTAAGACACTACAGCATCAAGAAAAAAGCAAGAGGCAGTAGAATTTCCAGTGGGACTCAGCCTACCTCAGAACACAGAACAGATTGATATTTGCATTATACACCGAGAAATCAATGAAGACAACTCGTGTCCCCCGATCCAACCATAATTTCTCCTTCAAGACTTGCAGGGCTTCAGCACTCTCTTCTCTGGTCAACTTGAGGTCTATGTAGTATCCTCCCCCACTGTAACTGGTTAGTCTTCCCCAGTGAGATGAGCCACCCAGCTCTTCCTCAGAATGGTACCTCCACCTGCAACAGATTATCTATGAGCAAAGGCATCGCTTACCACCCACAGCCTGGGATACAACCTTGCAGCCAGGAGAAATGAAACCATTTCTTCAAAATATAGAGCTAATCAAAGAGTTAGCACTTAACTCCTGTTCCAGGGCTGACCCTACATCAGTCCTTCACTGTCAATAGATTACTGATCTAGTGACTTTCAGTAGTGACAGAACACAACTTATCGTATTATGGAGTGAAATTTCTGCAGGTTCACTGACTATGCTACCTTACTTGTTTGGAGGAGGTTACTCCAAGGATCTGCTATATTGCCTTCTAACATGTGGCATACAGCCCTCTGCTTTGAGCACACTTGCACAATTTTATGAACAACAGTTTCTCTTTCACAGCTTCTCAAGCTGCAAGTAAGGAGTTATTAAACTGCAGCTGCTCCACAGCATTACAGAGGAAAATCCACACAGAACTGCATGAATCACAAGTAAGGAAAAAAAAAAAAAAAAAAAAAAAAGACCACCCAACCCACTATGTAAGTGTGAGGCAGGTTTTATGTGCTACCTTCCATTTCAATTAGAAATTAGAAGGGCTGGATCTTAAGAAAGTGATTCGGATATCTCTTAAGAAAAAAAAAAAGGCTAGGAAAATCTTGGAAAAATATTTTCAAGATGAAAGAGGTACATTCCCTTAAAAACAGACAAAATGCCTGTTCTAATTCTTTACCTTTAACTGCAAGGGAAATTCCAGCATTCAGCAGATCTTACTTTAAACAGAAGTGAATAATTTGAATCAATAAAAAATAAAAATAGAAATCACAGACTTTTTAATTCTGAACAGTAGAAGATGTACTTACGCTGTTCCATTGATGAGTCCAAAGGAGACTTTTTCCTCTTTGTCTTCTGAGTATACACCATAGCAGCCTGAGATCTCCTCTTTGAAGTCATCATGAACCACACAGGAGTTGTTCTTCACCTTCAGCTGTCGCATGCGTGGGACACCCAGTAGCAGGTTCTCGTAATAGATGTATGACTGAGTGTTGTGTGCTGCTAGGGACTCATTGTTGTACCACTTTGTCCAGTAAAGATTATCCAGAAGAGGACCTTGTGCATACTGCATGAGAGGGAGAAGAGAGGAATTTTCTCGGCCTGGACTTGAGATGGTAAGACCTGACCCACGCTGCTCTATCCCCGAGGTGGGAAGTAGTAGAACTTGTGTCGGATATATGCTAAGGATGGGAGCACGCATACAGGGCTGGGTGGAATTGCAGGACAGAAGAGGGATGCTGAGCAGCAGGTTGCTTTGTTAGCTCCTCACAGGTTTGTAACATGCTTTCTGCACGTTGTGCTAATGAAGAGACAAGGGCTCTGCAAGTCTTTTTGTCTCTTCCTCTTTGGTGAACACAAGTTTTGAGAAACTGTCTTGGCATAAGGTATGAATTACAAAGACAGGGCGGACCAGCTCCCTGGAAATGCTGGGGGGGAAGCAACAGTGTCACAGTTCATTGTCCTATTTTAATACATCAGAGAAAGACAAAGATAGCTGACAATGAATTTCTGGCTGACTGTCAGAGATAAGTGGTTGCAATATCTCAACAACATTCACTGTGACCCAATATTATTCCTTCTCCAGTTCTTTGATAAAAACACACTGGATTCCAAACATTTTTTCCAACTTTATTTTCTTTCAGAAAAGTTAGTGCAAATTTTAATCCAGCTTCTTCATTAAAAAATCTACAGGTCAGACAAGCCCAGGCATAAATTACAGGCAGGTTAAGCATGCTGTTCCCACAGTTACTCATAAAAATGGAAATAAGATTATTGCTAGGAGACAAACATGAAGACATTAGACTGTAGGATTCAAAGCCATTTCTAACATGAGAAAGCCTGGAATAAATCACTTGGACTGTCTGGGTCTGAACTCACTGCTTATACAACAAGTATGGCAGTTTCTTTTTGTTATGTCCTGGCTTGTTTAGCTGATAAATTCTGGACTCTAATCGATACAAGTAACACTCAGACTGGCCAATATTCTGGCCACAGCGCTAAGAGGAGTATAATATATTTTAAGCCTGTGGATATTCTGCATGCATGTGACAAACTATTGCCAACAGCTAGCAAGCAGTAAAATGTTTTGCTGAAAGCATTAAGCAGCACATTCGGAAGGAACTGAATATCCCAGCCTCGCTGACATTTCCTTGGCTCACCATGCCAGGCCACGAGTGTACTCACCACCCAGAAGTCAGCCATGCTGCCAATGGACTGGAAGGAGACACGGCTGTCCGAAGAGCTCTGCAGGAATAACTCAGACATCACTTTTGTGTAGTAATAGGCACTGGAACTTGTCATACCATATGTCACTAGGAGAAAAGAAAAGGGCCGCCCTTACACCTAAATCTTGGAGCCATATATATAGAGAGACACACACACGTTCATTTTCTGTGCAGTTTATTCTATGTAAGTAAGCTGAGCAAGATGCAAGTGATGAGACCTTGGGAATGCAAGTCACATAACTTTTTGCTTGCTTAAGGATCTACAACTTCATTTGCCGCATGCTCTAGAATTTAAACCATCAGACTGACAGATTTTAGGTATTTAAAGGCCAGAGAAGACCACTGGATAATCTAACTTATTCTCCTGGATAACATTATCTTTTCTCCTTCAGAGAAAAACTCTGAGAGAAGTCTTTCTCAGAACATCATTCTGGAGATGTACTTTGAATGCACCTCAGTTTTGATCTAAATTTATGAAGGTATATAGAAACTATCCATGTTCCTGAGTGGAATGCTCTATGTAAGTTTTCACATACTAAAAAACCTCAAAATGTCCCTGAACATGTTGTTTCAACTCTCCAGGACTCCTCTCTGTGGAAGAGCATTCATCATGGTGATCACTAAGAACATGTCCAACTACTGAAAGGGTATCACAAAAATAAAGCAGCTGACGTTTAGCATCCAACGCTTCTAAATGAATCACTGTGCGACCACATGTACGTCTGTGTGCACATCCTAGTTCTTTAGGAAGCACTATCTCCCTGGGTCAGTGTGATAGTACCTCAGATTGGAACTGTCTGTTTATCTCTCCTGCCATAGGGCCCATGAAATATAACCCTTTCCACTGCTTCATGCCTCAGCTGCTAATTTGCGATAACGATTGAAGCTTCCCAAAAAACCAGACAGACATTGTTCTAACCCCACAAAGACCATTAGCATTCAGTACAGCGCTGCATTAAATCCACCCAAGAACAACATGAGCTGCCATCTGCACTATCGCTTCAGCAGCCCTACCAATCTCAGAGAGGAATATCTCTCAAAACCCTGTGTCTCTGATCCCAAGAAGTTTCTAAAGCTGCTGTCTTACGCTTGAACGTTTTCTGTAGAACAAGAACTTTGCACTGATTCTCCCCAGACTCTGTGACGTCAACAGCTGGAACTGATAACACAGCTTTGGAAACACTGCTTAAACCTGGCAGGTTTAACCAGTTTAGAGCAATTTTCAGCTTTTTCACTTGTGTGTGCAGAGCTATTCTGTAGGTTAACAACACACCCACATGCTGCAGTGAGTATTCGTACAATAAATTTAACCTGTACAGCAGGATGAGGAAGTCTAATAACAAAGCCCCCCATGTGTTGCACACCAGTGAGATACGTTACTTACGCAGACATATGTCCACCAAGAACACAATGTAGACTAGGAGCTCTCGTAGAGTAGTCTTCACATAAAGTTCTCTGTTTTCAGCTGTATTCTCAGTTAGCGTAGTGCCCCAAAGACCTTTGGGATGTAAGAAAAGAAATGGAGAGTTTGATGACCATTCTCAAAGGCTACGTGAGGAGCTCTATTTCCAAAGAATGACATTTCCCTTTTTGTTGTTGTTGTTTTGGTTTTTCATTTTGTTGTGCTAAACCCCTCCAGCTTCCTGCCTGAATTCAGCAAGGACTGATCTTTTCCTGCCTGTTTTTCAGCTTACTTCTTGCAGAAATTCAGTCTTTCTCATAAGTTCTCTAGGAATTATGTAATTTCATCCCAGTCATGCATGTGCCAACATCTTACCTTCTAGTAAGGACTTCTATACTGAACTGCATCTGACGTTCACTTTACAGTTATTAGCTCTTTTTAGAGTATGATGAACTGCCAAGCTCAAAATATCTGTCCCTTGCTTGCTCACAAACTCACAGATATTTGGTATGCTATAAGACTCAATCAAATAGCTCAACTCAATATTTTCAGCATAAAATATAAAGCCAAATTGTCTTCAGGATATCCATCAATGGAACTACGCTGACTTCAATAAAACATGCCAATTTATACCAGTTAATGTTCTGATTTCTTCACACGGTGAAAGGAACTCATAAAATGTCATTAGGATTGATCAAAAAGACAGGAACACTTCCTTTTAAAGAAACTTCAATATTTTGGTTTTGATGAACCGCCAAACGCCTTTAATGACTCTGCTTGTTCTTGCATAATGGCTTTACATCGTAATTTCAGAAACTTTTTTTGCAGTTAAAAGGCAGAAGAACTTCCACTTGAAAGCCTGGTGATGGAATATGTGTCAATAATATCCACAGACTCTGTGTTTTCAGCACCTCCTAGAGAGCTCAGCCCTGGTACTCATCCCCAGTGGGGCACAACAACCATCTTCCTGCAAGCCAGGATCAAAGGCAGCACATCTGAAGTCGTCCCTGGCAAAGGAAGGAGTTGGGCTCTTTGCTCTGGCGCAAGCAAAAGTGCTGCAGTGGCCTGTGAACATTCACCTCCATCCTGTTGATAGCTCTTTGGCATCTCAACAAAGTAGAGAGCTTTTTTGTACTTTCAGATGTCATACTGACTTTTTCAGCATCCGTGCTCACTCTTGGACAGACTGCTCTAGCCAGACCAAGCCGAGCAGTAGAAATGAGCACCTACATGAGGTGTGGATTTATTCTACTGCAAATGAGTAGCATGTGGTCTATGAGAACTTCCATAATGGAAAGAAAAAATAAAACTAAACTGTGGGAAACAACAGGGCAGACACATTACCAAAAGCGACAACAATAAGACTGAGACAGTACAAAGAAAGCACCCTTCTCTGAGTAGCTGGCCTAAATTTCACTGTTGTCATTGGACCCCTGATGATTTCAGTCTTATTCTCATTTTTCTGTGTAATAAACAATGAAAGACAAGAAAACGTGAGCAGTGCAACCAAAGGAATTTAAAGGGCAAGAACTTTGAGTGTGAGGGGCTTGTTGATAAGGACAATCTGTTCAGGTCACTTAAATTACCCCCTTCATCTTTAGATATGACTATACCACAATATTTCAGGGTTGTTTTTTTTTTTCTCCCCCCCAACCCCCAACATGAGGCAGGGAACCCCTAGTGTCCACACGTTGAGAACAGAGATATCCCTATGAGATCAGTTGAGCCATTTCTGCTGCCTGTCCCAACCTTTGGACCTCACCTGCCCAGCTCTGGTCTATCCTACAACCCTACTGTTTACTAACCTTGCTGGTGGGAAACACTGCTGCAACTACCATAAAAGAAGGGAATGCTGTACTGTCCTGATCTCTATTTTCATTTGCACTCTCCAATTTCAAAAACTGAATTTTGCTGATAAAGTATGGATTTATTTTTTCTTTTTCTTAACCTACCAACCCCAGCCTGCATTGCTCCTTGGTAAACCAGAGATCTCTGTACACCTCTGCTCTGGCTTCTTTGTCAATTAACAATGCTGAACTGTAAGTGTAAGGACAACTGTCGTTCAGGCAATGTGGATGCTCCTTCCAGGTCAGCTAAAGATGATGCCTGGAGTAAAACCAGTCTATACTGAGCACATTCCTGCTCTATACAGGTATTATGCAGCTCCTACCTTCTGCAACCCCACACTTCCCACCCAAGTATCATTGCTTTTCCCAAGGGCTAGTAAATCCAAACTACTGAGATATCAGAGCTTTACCTCGGATGCCTCTGAAGATGTAGAAGCAGCACTTGAGGAAAGAACTTGTCTTCCCCGCCATAGTTTTGTTCTGTTCCTCCTGGTATGGCACCGGATCCCTCGCCTCTTCAAAACTCTCATAGGGATTCTCCAGAATTGATTTGGGATTGTAGATGGCTCGAATCTTCAAGGAGGTAGAGGGCGAGCCATTGTAGACAGGATTATCCCAGGCTTTCTTCCCCACAGCCTCCAGTTCATGCTCCTCTGGAGACTGAAAGCGGCTCTCAACTCTGTTGCTCAGGTGAGAAGAACTCATAGCTATTTACTGGCAGCAGAAGTGCTTATCAGCTGGAGCTGTGAGCTAGCAGAGAGGGAATCAGTCAGTGCCAAACAGCACGTCTGCCTCGGGAGAGGGTGCATGACCAGCATCCCACAGAGAGCGCACACACTCTGTTTTATACCAGCTCAGCTGGTGACACGTACGGGAGGGTGGCACCAACCACCATAGAAACCACCGTCAGCCCTACAGTGACACGGCCCTGCTCCTAACCGAGATGGCAGACCCCGGTGGGGCTGTGGCAACAGGAGGCTGCCAGGAGACAGTGCCAGAGCTGCAGGGAGAAGGGGGTGGCTGGGATTCAATCGGACCCCTCGGGCCACCTGCAGCATAGATGGGCTCTGACCGGGAAGCACAGCGGGTACCCGAGCGAACGCCACCGGAGCGGGCACACGGTGGGCACAGTCGGACAGACCGTCTGCGACGGAGGAAGGTCTGAACTTCTCGGGAAGGGTCGAAGGATAGAAAGCTGTGCGGGACTGGGCTGAGATTGTCACCAGGTGGCGCCGGCAGCCCTGGCTCGGAGGGGTAGCAGCTCTGGAACCGCTGCTCTCAGCGAGAAGCTTGGTTTGGCACCAAAGCAATCCCGGTCACAGCTTCCCCAGCTTTCTCCTTGCAACTCATTATTAAAGGCAGGAGCAGAAAGTGAGAGTAAAGTTCTAGTGCTTGCTTTGGAAGCCAGGTGCTGAGCTCTTCAACTTTTACAGAACTCCCACAAAACCCTGCAGTGCCTGCTTGCTCTGCTGCAAACCAGGACTGTCAGGCAAAACTGCAAATCACAAGAGCAAGGGGGTGATGATGTTCACCCACCAGGTAGCAGCAAGAAGTAGTCCCACATCTCACAGGTGCTGCAGTAAGATGGCAAAGGAACATGTAGTCTGACCCTGGTCCCTCCTCAAGACTTTTGCAAGCAGTTCTCCATGGGGAGGTACTTTTCCTGACTACCCAGGTTTGCAGCTGTAGGACCACAGGGCTCAAAGGTACAAGCAGGTATATTTTCCCTGGACTGTCATGTTTATACAGGTGACACTGCCAGGCCAGCTGGATGAGGACATCCCCTTTTCTCACCTAATAGAAGATAGCATCCAGCATTTTTCTAATAGCACCTTTCTGTCCTTATCTCATATGTATTCATTTATTCACCAACCACCCATTCTTGTGAAAGCCAAACATAATTTCTCTTCTCCAATCCTTTTCTGCGATGAAGTCAATTTTTCAGCGGGCCTAGAAGAAACACTCTAGAAATACACAGGCAGGTTTATTTCTAAACCCAGAAACCATCATCACAGTAGATTCAGCACAATAGGGTAAGACAAAAATCACAGCCCCAGAACTTCTCCTGTCAATAAATTCCTTGTGAAACAATGCAGGTTAAACTGCTTCCTGAACTGAGCACTCATTCACTGCACATAGAGGTTCTCCAAGCAGGTAGGCTGTCAGCAGAATAGATCACAATTAGCTACAGGCAACCAAAGACATCAATATGGAATCACTGCACTTACTGCAGAGGAAATCGCCTCCCTCTTACCCTTCTGCAAGAAGAACATTTCTTCAAGAGAACTTGAAAATGTTTTGATTTATTTGCATAGTATGAAACAATGATGGGCCATTACTTTCTGATGTCTGACATAAAGCCACCATGCTCCATCTGTCCCACCAGGCCCCATAGCAGCTTTTCTTGCTAGAGATGACAGAATTTGGCTAAGCTAGCCAATTCCTGCAATCCATGGGCTTGCTGCATTAAACATGTTCGCTGGCTTGTTTCTAAGAGCCAATTCTCCTACTTTGAGGGGAGGCTGAAAACTTGTCAGGGGGCAGCAACAGTGCTTTACAGTTTAACATTAATTTCTGAAAGCACTAAACTACTAACTACTGGCTGTAGTTTCCTTTGAATTCTCACTTAAAATTATTTTCTGTCATGATTGATATGTTAACTGCTTTATAAAGAAGTATAAGCCAGAGCTAATTCTGTCATTTATTTGTAGTGCGAAGATCACATCCTGTGGCAAATACATGAGAGTGAACTCAGGTAGAAGGGATTCAGAAAGGAATATCTGATTTCCTGTACAGCATCAAAATTAAAATGCTTTACAAACAGTTTGAATGAAAGGCAGAGAAAAGAGGACGAAACATAGAATCCTTAGAGTAGGAAATATGTACAATAACACAATTACATGGCTCCTTAGTTTTATGACATGCCCTTTCCAAAAAGGAAACAATACAACAAATAACAAAATACAACACAAAACAACTATGTAGTGGATGTCAAAGATAGTAAACAAGTTATTCAAATAAAAATGTTTTCTAGTATTTAAATACCAGCACAGTGTTGTATCTCTATAGCTGCAAGACCTTCACACCTGCTTTGGGGAGTGAAGCTGGAGGATGAAGGCTGAAATGAAGTCCTGCTTTTGTGCAACACCGGGGACCAAGAGGCCTCTTTCTCAGTGTTGTCCCCTACTGGGACAGTTTTGATCAATAAGAGGAATCTTATTTGATTGCTGTCATTAGGCAAAGTGGACAGGAACATTCTGAACTTAGACGCCTTGTTACATACAGTGCACGGGGAAGGAGTTAATCACAGTAAAACACACTCAAAAGGAACAAGATGGTACGCTTGGTTTCATTTTCGCTATATCCTGAGAAGTATGTTGTGATGAGAATTTAGCGGGGGAAAAAGCAGCCAGAGGGGGGCAGCCGCACTCCATCACAAGAGAGCCCCATGGCCCCAGCCCCAACCCACAGGCGCCCCACGCTTGAGACCGTACGGGCGAGCAGGGCTAAAACATAACATCAGCTTGGTAACGTGGCATTTGGGCTGCTGCCTCGTGCCCAGCTGGGCCCTCTGTCCCAGGCTATGGGCTGAGGTGGCACTCCAAGTGACTGCAGGCCACCTCTTCTACTGACTTCCCAGACAGGCTCACATCAGGTCAATCCCACCAGCACTCACCTTCCCAGACAGCTTAGTTTTATCCTCTGCCAAGCCCGTTCAATAGCCACATACTCTGCCCCCTTGATTAATAAAGAAAAGACAGGTAAAATCAGCACAGCCCCACACAGACCCATCCTGCACTGCTTGGACAGAGCTACAAAACACCTGCTAACAGCAAAAGAAACAGTGAATGTCTGCTATCAATCCTCTCTCTGAAGATCAGTGCAGGTGTTTGGGATGATGTGACGGCAATTTGTTGCACCTGGGAAAGGTTTTTCTTGCAGGTTACTGATTCTTGTATGTCATCTGTGTGCTGCAGGTTGGTGGATGGGACTAAGGGCTACAATTGGATGAGTAGTTCAAATTAACATCCTTAGCACAAGTTATGTATCACGTAACTCACACCTGGATAGAGCAAGCCATCTCTGTCTGTTCCTGTCATGCCCAGAGCAAGTTTTAGAGATAAGATGCACTGAGATCAAGGATCTCCAGAGCAAAACCTTGATTATCTCTGCAACTGTTTGAGGATTATCTAGAGATTATCTATATTCTTTCAGATGCCACCTGCTGACATTTTCATGCTTTTTCCCGTAGTCCCTAGCTGAGATTCACATTAGTACCTACATGCTGAATAGGAGAGACAGACAGTCCCCAAGGGTGAAAAAATGGCTATAATAATTCCAGCAGCATGAGGGGAAAAGGTGAATCCCTGCACCTGAGGCCAGGTAACCTCCTGAGATCCAGCAACAATCTCCAGAGAAGAAATGCAGAATGAGGAGTCCTGACACTTTTAGAAACTGATGGAGGGACTCTGGGCACTAAAGAACTGCCTAGTCCTCTCCCAGCATGTCCTAAGCTTGCTCCCATGATTCTCAGGCTGACGGGGCTGGCCAGGTCCTGGCTGGAGAGCAGAACACATTTTTCAAGAGCTGGAAATGATTCACCACCTTTCTACCTCTGTCCAAGCAGTTACTCTAACCAAAGCATTTTCTAGATTAAGATCATATGTGCACAGAGCAATTGCATTAACTCAACCTGCACAGTCCTATGTTGTACGGGACTTTGTGTTTAATTCCTGATCATATCATTCCGAACAATACATAAGGATCTCATTTTATAGATAGAAAAACAAGGTAAGAAGGGCTCAAGTGGCTTTTAAAATAAGCCAGAGGCTAGCATCAGTGTTAGGCTTAGATGCTACATATGCTTGATATTCAGGGAGGAGCCAATCACCTGGTTGAACCCACTCTTGACAGATTGAGAAAGAGGTGGTGAAAGAGGAGCCTGAGCCCTACCAGTCACTGGCAACATGGTGTGTTTGCACATCAGCCAGCTGTTACCTGCGTTCCAGCGCTTTCCAGGCTCACCCTACCTCAGTACCCAGATAAGTCAGCTGGGATCCTGGGGTCCCTGAGGAGGGCTCCAGGGATATTTCAGAAGTTGGGACATCCTTGTGTACCTAAGCAGGATGATTTCTAATATATTTCTCACTCTTGCTGGTTTAGTACAGACTACAGAAGTAGGAAGTTTGATCTTTCTGCCGTCACGTTTATCATCTGGGAAAGTGAGCAGTCCTACCACAGGTATGGATCCCAGCACCATTCTAGCAGCCCTTCAACTGTGTGCTGTCAGTATGTTTTCCCAAAACCTCTGCAAACCATACTTATCTAGGTAAAGCTAGGAGTGAAAGAACAGCCACGGCAATGCTGTGTAACTACATCAAAATTCATAGTGAAAATAGCAACTCTGCTACTTTCCCTTACCTTACTTTCTTTCGCAAAGACTCATGGATAAAAAGGCCTGTCATCAGCCAGAGAAAGCTGAATTAATTTCAGTATCCACACGGGTTCTTCTAGAAGGTTATGACTGAATTCTTTGGAAACGTGACTACCTCCAGCACAGCATGAAGGGAGCAAAAGGCATACCTTTCAGAATGTGCCAAATGCATGCTGTGCAAATGTGTGAATGCACGTGGTGGGCAATCATCTGCTGCAGCTCTCCAGTGCCCGAAGGTCCAGACTTTGTAAGAAGCCTTTGTAGACTGAACAGGACTTCTATCTTGACACCACCACAAGGCTTAAGAGATGATGAGCAAGCTTTATAAAGGTCATCAGAAATAACTGAGAGTAGACAGTGGGTCGCAGAGTCTCTGAAGCATTACTTGTCAAGGATTTAATTTACACTTGCTACAGATCTCTTTCCCTATTAACACTCAAAATACAAATACATAGTTAACATAGGTCACTTTACCCACCAAAACTAACACGATCCCACAGGTCTGCAGCCCTTTTCTTAAGAGAGGAAATGGATGTGGAAGGAGACAAGTGAGTTTCCAGCTCCTTTCTATAAAGGAGGACAGGGCAGACAGGTTCTTCAAAGACCTGGAAAGGCAGCAAAACCGGGCGGGCAGGTAAGGGCTTCATTCCCAGCAGCAAACCTAAAAACATTCCCAACAGAAACATAACAGCTTGTAGCATCTCTCTCCTTCAGAACTACAAATGCCCTTTCTTGGGCCAGTGCTGCACACTGCTGCAGCCCCTCACAGGTGGTGGTGGGAGGCACTCTGCTCAGTTGGGAATTGTGAGGGATTTTTAGTTGAGTATGAACTTCGACAACAACACAAGTACCACCCTAATTTTATAGACAGGAAAAAAAAAAATTAAAACAAAAAGAAAAAAAGATTAGGGAAGCCTCTTGCCCATGCTGACTGAGTGTGAATCTGGGGCTGCTGTGGCAGATCCAAATGTGCTCTCCTTGCTTATAATATTAAGCTTTGGTATAGGAAGTAGCTGAGGCTTATTAAGGCCAGTTGCACCCCAGCCACGAGGTCTGCTTAGTGCTGACATGTTGGAGCAGGTGAGGACTTTGTAACTTGAAATAACAGTCCTCAGCTGTTTGTCTGAGAGAAATGATGCCTCCTATCTGGCTTGCTTTACCAAAGAGTTGGTAACAAACAAGAGTTGGACAAAGATAATGCAGCATGAATCAATACGCTTCCCTCATCCTGGCAATACCTGTGAGGTCACGTCATGGCTTGTTAGCGTTGGGTTAACCCAAGGTTGGTGGCCCAGTTATAGTGTTATTATGGTCTAAAGGTCACTTTAGCCCTCATCCTCTAGAAATGGAAAGGAGAAATATTAAACTGACGTAGTGAACACTTTCTGCGATAAACCATTATTCATCTTCTAGCCAAGATGCAGCATGTGTGTAAATAGCTCAGAGAAGGCAGCTCTAAGTAATAAAACTCATTGAAAAAATGCAGCATTCCAAAGAGTTTGTGTGAAGCCAGTAACTCCTATTCCTGCTCACAAGACAGAGTGTTTCACTGGGATAAATGAAGAGACATAGGAGAAATATCAGGGCCTGCCACTGAAGCAACACAAAGGCAGCTCTCTGCTCAAGTCCCATTGCCCAAGAGGAAAGACAGCATTCACTTTAAAGGAGACTGAAGCATAGATGTAGGCAAAGTTGGGGATGGCAGACAGGGAGAGGCATACCCCATCTTTGGAGTTTTCCTTCGTGTGCCACTGGCAAGTGTAGAACGGAGAGGATGAGGATCCAGGAGACTCTCCCTCTATCATTTCTTCTTTCACTTTTGCAGTGAGGGTGGTAAGGCACTGGAACACGTTGCCCAGAGATGTGGTAGATACCGTATTCCTGGAGACATTAAAGGCAAGGCTGGATCAGACCCTAGGCAACAAATCTAGCTATGCATGTCCCTATTCATTACAGGGGAACTGGACTCATGACTTTCAAAAGGTTCCTTCCAACTCTAAGGGTTCTATGATTCTATGATTCTCTTTGTACCATCATGCACATGTTTTCAGGGCAGCCCTATTAGTTTCACCATACAAAAGTATGTCCACTTCCCCTACCACAAGTCTATCTCCAGAAAGAGCAGGAGATAGCCCATGCCACCTAAGCTGGGTCAGAAGACCTACCACTTGTAGGTAGCATTTCCCCCGGCTCTCACTCAGCACTTTCACAGTGCCAGCAGCAGGAGATGCTTGAGGATGGTCACAGCCTAAAGAGAAGGTGCAGAAGTTGTGGGCAGGAAAGGCACAGGAGAACTGGAGGAGGAAGGGTGGCTGAAGTCACCAGGGCAAGCTGCAACTTGCAGAAAGAAGGGTGCAGGACCACAGAGGGTCCTGCCCAGTGAATGAAGGCTGGGGTAGTGAGGCATGCTGGCTCCTTGGCATCTGGCCTGCCATGTCCAGTGTGGGTGGCAAGACACCAGAGAGCACCAGTGCTGAGGAGAGGGTGGCAACACAATGACCGCAGTGTTCCTCTGCTCTCCATCCCTTTCTTCCCCTCCCCTCCCAATTTATTTACCCAAGTTCAAAAGACAGCCTCACAGTCCAAAGGGGCTGGCTGAAGTGCCCAAGGGGTGGGCTGTGAGGTCATCTTTAATGAGGGCAAAAATCCAGTGTCAACAATGCTGTCTATTGTATAGCCCTGTTTAGACAATACAGGCTGGGTTCTTGCTGCTGGCAGCCCCAGGGCTGGGAGCAAAGCCTGTTTGGGGCAACAGGACGGGAGGATGGGCAGGGGGTCTGGTGCTAAAGCGAGCTGGAAGAGATGGGATGGGGCAAAGTGCAGAGATAAGCACCCCATTGCTATCATCAGCTATTTCCAGCCTAATTCTCAGCGCTAAGATTTCTGCGCCAGTGGCAGTGAACTCAGCCATTCTGCTCACGGCTCAGAGGCATGTTCCATCACCTGAATTATATCTGCTTTCCCTTCTGACCCTGGCAATCAGATGCAGGTGATTTCTGAGATCTCGTCCCTTCCTTCTAACCATACACTCCCCACTGAGGCAGAGGAGGGTGGCAAAGGAAACTTCTTTCAGCCCCAGCCCTTCCCAAGACTTGTGGAAAAGCAGCTGGGACAGTGGCTGCTGCTGCTCTTCTGGGAACTCCCTAGAAGTAGCTGTTAGCTAAAGAGCCCAAGTAACATATCTTGAATGCAGCCATGCCTTAAGGGAAAAGATGGGGCAGGGGATTTCCAGGGATCTGTGGGATCCACTGAATTTGTGGAGCAGTAAACTTCAGAGCAAGCAAGCAAGGTAATGCCAGTCCCTGTAAACTTAAATCTCACTTTTGGTAAATACATTGATAGATTCCCCAAAATAGATAGATTATATAGATTCCCCAAAATCCAAACTATATATCCAAGCTGAGGCCAGGTAAATACACAAGAGTTTGCTTTCCATGTCAGAAAGGAAATTCATATGCCATCTCTCCTGGCTTAGGAAGAATGCATGATTCCAAAAGAGAATGCATAGGGAGAAAGCTGCCCAGAGAGCTGGGATCTGATCCCTAGTTCTGAGTTCCTGGAAATGATGGTCCTGGCAGACCTGCAGCTGCCACCACCTTGTCTTTCAGGCAGGAGTTCATGCTGCAGCCGAAGCTAAGTCTTGTTCCAACTCATTCTGTAGCCCAGGGCTGTCACCTCATTTCTCTGCTACATGTAACTGTGCCCAGAAGTCAAATCTGTTGAGAAGCAGGGAACCATTAACCCACGAAACTGCTGGCAGTTGTGAAACACACTGATATTCATCTGCTCTTGATAGAGGGCTAAAGCCTTTGAAAGGCAGATTCTGTATGAGGGGAGAGAGGAGGAAGAAAGGAGGACTGATGAAATGGCATTAAACCGCCCCTGCACTTCTGCTTGGATTAAAGGCCTTCGCTGATTCTCCTTTTCCAAGGAAGACCTCTAAAACTTCAAGTGCTTCACACTTCTTCAGGAAAACAATGCAAGAGATGCAGAAAGTAATGAGTAATCCTGGCAGATTTTTTGCAAACCTTTGTTTTTGGCAGTGGGGAAGGAGAATGGGTCAGCTCATTCCCCAGTTTTCAGCTTGTTTCCTTCTCTTTGATTCTTTTTTTTCCCCCAAATTCTAATGGTGAAATAGAAAAAAGAAGGGAGAGATGAGGAATGCTGTAAAATAAGATAAACAAATAACATGAAGTAAACGTTGCAAAGCCCTTGCAACAAGCTTTGCAGTGTTTGGTTTTTCAACACTTCAGAGGGGGCAACTGAGGAGACTCAGTAAAATTTCCAATATGTCAACACCAGATGAAATCTTCTTGCAAAACTCAACTGCTTTGTGGAGAAGCAGTATTTATTTATTTAGTTATTTAGTTATTTATTTTTAGAGGAGAGGCTTAGACAATGTTTTGAAGAAATGTACTAGCTTAGACTTGCTCCTGTTTTATTCCTGAATCTTGGCAGTGGTTGGTTAGCACATCCTATGAGAGGGATGCAACTGCTTCCTCTTACAGATCTGCTCATGGATAAGTCATTGGTGATGCTGCTGCTGATTTCTTCTTCTCTTTACTCAGCCTTGATAACCTGCTTTGAGATCCTCTCACAGAGAGGACTTTGCAAGAGCTTTTCACTACTGCAATTCCTTGGCCAGGCTGAGAACCTACAGGAGGCTTCTCGGAAAGGTGAAACCAGCCTTACATTAGCACCATTTGTGATGAAACCCCGTGCTGAAGTTCACAGTCTGCTCTGTTCATGGTACAGCTGCTGCTGCTCACCGCTGCCCTGTGCCCCACTCCTGGCATTGCCTCAGTGCATTTATAGAAGACCGTGACCTTAGGCATTGGTCACCACATGCACAAATTTTGAATAGTTTTCCCAGAGACGATGACTAAAGTTCAGTCTTTCCTAAGAGATGTTAGTGAACTCCACCAGCAAGGTGCTTCTGCTGAAGGCTCAGCTGGACAGTTCTTCCTGGAAGGAAAAGCTGCCAGATCGCAGCCCTGCTGCCCTGCCCTCCCCAGGGCAGCCCCTCACTTCCATCATGTGGGGGCAAGCTGTGCTCATCTTAGAGAATGGCAAAGACTTGCTACCCTGTAAGTCCCCTTTTGGCCATGCTCTGCATCTGAAAAAAAAAAAAAACTGGTGGGAAAGGAAAGGGTCCTGGTGGGTCTTGGTTTCTGCAAAACTGTAAAGGTGGAATCCCAAGAACCTTCTTTTTACCAGCTGGTAGCATGTCCCTGGTCTGTGGCACTGTTATTTTCACCATGCCATGAGCTGCTATACATACATATATGCTAATCAACAAGTACCCACGTACCACCTTATTTCTTTTTCTTCCTTATTTATTACCCTGCTTTTACTTTCTCTTATTTCCTTCGGATAATGTTTTAGCACAATGTTCTTCCAACACTCGTGTGCAAAGTAAGTAGAATCTTTAGCTAAATCATTGTTTCTCTCCAGCGTTCATTAACCATCAGCACTGTTAACCGACCATTTAACAGAGAGCCTTAAAAGAGATGGTTAAAATCCCTCTCTGACTCATGCCAGCTTTCATTGTCTAGGAACATCTTCTGTTGTGGGTTCTCTCTTTCAATATTGTGTCTGAGAGTAGGCAAGACTTGATTTTCTAATGTGAAACTAAAACACAGACCCCTCTCAGACCTCTTCATCCATCACAGCGAGATGAAAAAGGAGAGACACATTTTTTCCCCTTTGCCAGCCACCTCTGGATACAGAGAACTGAGCTGCTGTTATTTTTCTTTGTCACTTTTCCCTCCCAGTGATTACAATGCAGCTCACTTTTGACAGCTGCCCCTGAATCAGCCCCACTGTACGGGAGCTGGGTCAGCCCCGGGGATGGACTGACTCCGCAACAAAGTGGCTGTCCATCCGCACCTCGTTTGGTCGGCTCCTTTGCTGAGAGATAGCTGCCTAGGCAGGATATGGCTCAGCGGATACGGGCACAATTCAACATGGCTTTTGATGTCTCTGTTCCACTGTGAGTCCTGTGCGAGGAGTGGGCGCTGCCTGAACATGGGGCACACTGCAGTCGGGGTGATGGCACTGGAGAGAGCTGCCTCAGCTCTGCCACAAGGAAGGCAGCAGCTGGAGGGCCTTCTTCACTTTTAGTGGGAAACGTCTCCCTGGTAAAGAACCCCAGCAACAAGGAAGTCCAGGTTCTGTTACTGGGGCTGGTGAGAACGTTGTTACGGAAACTGGCTGATACCAGACTGAGCTTTTCATTTCTTTTCACTTTCTTCTGCCCTCCACCAGAAAGAACTGTTTGCTGGTGGAAAATGCCCAGGATTCATTTTAAAGGTTACAGCCAACGTTTTGCAGACCGTCTATATCAAGATAAACCCCTACACAAATATACATGTGGATCCAGATATATAGTTGTGAATGTGCTTTTCACCACAAAAAAAAAAAAAAAACATACAATTTCAATACATATACATAAATCTCTCTATAGAGCTCCCAGTACAGAGCAGCGGCTTGACAATGAAGTGCCTTCCTTCCAATTCGCTGGCCCAGGTAAGGGTCCCCGCTCCGCTCTTGCTTCGCTCCGCGCAGCCCTGGTGCCGGGGGCGGCTGCTCCGCGGAGCCCCGCGCGGAGCAGAGCTGGGCAGAGCAGAGCAGTGCGCCGAACCGCGGTGCGCGCCGGCAGCAGACCCGCGCAGGGTGCGCGCCGCGGGGAGCGAACAGCAGATTGCGAGCAACCAATGGCGAGGGCAAGTCGAGGTGGCACCAAATTTCCCGCAGCCAATCGGCTCGCGAGGGGGAGGAAAAAGAAAGAGAAAAACAAAAGACAAGCTCAATCTGGTATCAGAAAAAAAAAAAAAAAAAAAGAAAAAAAAAATAGCCAGGCATCATGCGAGAGCCTGGCCCTCGCCATCCTCCTCTTCCTCAGCATCCTTCCTCCCGCCCCCCGGCCCGCCCCGCCTCCCCTCCCGGGCACGCCGAGAGCCAAGCCCCTGCTGCTACTCGCCGCCCGTCGCGCTGACCCCACGCATCTCGCAGCGGGCAGAGGGTCACAGGGAGGCCGGGGTGCCGAGAGCCCGGCCCCGCTTAAATACCTCCGCATCCGCCTCCCCAGCCGCACAACACGCCCGGCGAGGGGCCGACAGCAACCAGAGTCCCGCAGCAGCCGCCGCCACCGGGGACATTCGCGCACCGCCTCCGAGGGACAGGGACACGGCAGCCACATGCCTGCGCACTTGCTACAGGAGGAGGTAAGCGGAGGGCTTTGTCCGCTCCTCGCCCCGTCCTGTTCCCTGCTCAGGGGAACGGCCCGGGCATCCACGCGTGTCCGCGGCACACGTATGTGCGTGTCGGCGCGGGCCACTTCTCGGCCGGGATGTGAAGACGCTCGCTGCGCTCGTAGGGCATCGCTCAGCCTCCGTCGGGAGACGGTGAATGAAACGGCGGCATCTGCCGCTGGGAGCAGCGCCCGGAGAGGCTTTGGCGAGGGGGGAACGATCTCGAATATACTGAGCGTGAAATACGGGCTTGTTTTAAAACATCCATCCAAAGCTGCTAGCAGGGGATAAGTCCTTTGCGGTATGAGGTCGTGGGGATCTGGGGAGTGGAGCGCTCTGGCTGTGGCTTGTATTTATTATTCATTTTCCGAAAAGAAAGGGCTCTCGCTTCGCAGCGTTTTTAAAACAAGTACTGCAGCAGGGAGCGTCTCTAGGACAGACGCAAGGTGAAAGCGGCCAGCTGCCCAGATGAAATGAATGGCTGTGTCTGCATTGCCAAAGCCGAGCAAACATACAATGGGGAGACGGCCCATTTTTGGCAGAAGGCAGCCTGAATAACAACCCGGCACTGGGAAGATATGTGGAGTTAGAGAACATTTGAGATTTTATTTATTTTTTTGTTTGTTTGCCTCCCGGCCGTCACACTCCCCAGGGGTGCAGGGGCTGATCCTGTACTCCTGCTCTCACATTCTCATCCTTCCCCATTGTGCCTGTGCTGAGGAATGGGAGGTAAACCACAGCCCCCTGCCTCGCCTGTCACCAGCACGTGGTGGCTCTTCCCATCCTTTTGTGCAGGTGTTATGACCTTCCAGGGATGGTGTGATGTAAATAATTATATTCCTTTCACCACCTGAAATGGATGCCAAGGACAGTGTGCTCAGACCACGTTCCTTGTTCTTGATGTGTACTTTGGGGCATATCCTGGAGGCTGGGAAGAATCCTGTCCCTGGATCACGCTGGACGTACTAAAATACACGGGACCTGAGATTCAGTGCCCTGGGGGCCCTGGGCTAAAACCTTGGAGCTGCAGCTGGCTGGTTGCCAGGATCACCTATGCAGTGTTTGATGCTGGTAGGGTACGTGGGGGGGGCGTGGAGATGGAGAGCACATCTGTTGTGCACATGAGAGCTGCAAAGTCATTCAGAAAGGAGGGAGAGCTCGCAGAGATGATTTAGTTGATGCTCTCCCTCTCTCAGCTATAGACCCCAGATCGGTTCCTGTCCCATTTTCCTTGGTGAGAGCCGCAGGAGTCATGGTAGCCATGAAAGGATGAAAATCTGTGGTTTTTTTTTTCCTCCTGGTTTCCCTGGTCTCCAGCTAAAGAGCTGCTCACTTCTCCCTCCCTCCTCCAACCCCAATCCTTTCCAACAGGTCTGTAACGATGGAGCTGTTTCACAGCCGTTTTATGGTCCTTTTGATTTAAGGTTAGTTTACATGTGAGAAATGATCTGTTTGATTATATCAGTGTAATTCTAGCAGCAAAAGTATGTTGGTAAAATTCTTCACTTGTCTACTGCAACACAGTAAGAAGTATTTTTTTCCTTCTCTGCTGTTTTCTTTGTACTCTCCCTCCTCCTATGTAACTCTGACTGTGACATAATCTATCACAGAGGAGAAAAATGCAGTTCCAACCTCAGATTCTTATTGTGGAAGCAGCATGTCCATATGGGGAGTATTACCCGTCTAATTATACCACCAGATCTCTGCTGGGAATTTTTCCTGCATAGACAAGTCTTCGGTCTTTTTGGTTTATTGTCTTCCAGCCAAGGAAGAAAACTGTGCCTTCCTGCCAAAATGTCAGATGAGAATATCTGGCACTTTGGAATGGGCAGGATTTTTATTTGCCTAATCTCTGGATGAAAAGCCATTTCTCACAGCTCTTCTTGCGGGATTGCCTCTGAATTCTCCAGCAGCTTGGAGTATCACGCCCTCAGAGTGACATTAATTAGAGAAGCAGGGAGGGTTGGCCAGTGGCTGGGATGAGGGGGCGGCCGGTCCCAGCACAGCGGTGCCTGGGCACACTGGGAGCAGCACGGTGCTCAGCAGCATCTAGGGTTTATCTTTTTCTAGCTAGGGTATGTTCAGTTGTGGAAGGAAAAGCTTAGAGGGCTCCCTGCCTAGCAATGTTACACTTCCCAGATGTGAGGAATCTCCTGGATTTGCCAACTCCTCCCCATAGGAAGGTATGTCTGTAACCCTCTAGTTTCTGCCCTCGGGAAAGGGAGGAGTTGGAGTGGCCATGTAAGCTGCCTGGCCTGATTTGAATGCTTCCCTCAGGAAACTAGGCCATGGCGGAGCGGTGGTCCTTCATATATCCTGGCTGCCCAGGGTTCAGTCTGCTTTTAATTCGGGAGAGCTTTCTCTTCAGAAGGGAGCCCCGCAGCTGCAGGCTCTGAGCTCAGCCATGGCCTCTCCTGCTCCCTCTGGGTTGCTTCCCAGCCCTCTGTGCTGTGCAGCCCACGGCCCCCAGGCATGGAGTCAGGGCTGGGCAGCACACCCCCACCACCCACAGCCCACGTGCACAGCATCTCCGGGTCAGGCCCAGGCGTGCACTTGGGCTCAGGCCTGCGGAAGGGGTGCGAGCGCCAGCAAACACGCAGCTGTCAGGATGGAGGTGGAAATGGGTGATTCAGGGTTCAGTGACCTGTTTCATGAGGGTCAGTCCTGCCTGCTCTTTTCGTCATGCGTGCCTGCTCGGGCGGGCTGTTACTGTGCCAGGGAAAACAAGCATGTGGAGAGGGAATGTTGTGTCATTCTCCTGGTTACAGGAGAAAGCCGGGAGCCAGATCCAAAGAGCTCGCTTCTTATACCTTCCTGTCCTTGCATTGGTGGTCTCAGCTCATGGGATTACCTTCCAGTGCCTCAGTTTGCCTGGTGAAGAGTGAGAGAGGGATAAGGAGCCCAACAGCAGCTGTGAAGCAGGGGCTGTGGGGCTGGCTGGTGTGTAGGCGAGAGGTCCTGTTGCATCCCAGCCTGGATGGGGAGGCATGGGGACACAAAGAGGCTTTCCGAAGGAGCTTCCTGCCGTTACCTTGTGATCCCTACTGGGGTAACACAAAGACGTTGGAGGTTGGGAGAAGCCTGATGATTTTAAAAAAAAATCGTATTTCAGATCATATTTCTCCCCCATCTCTTTGTTTGTTTACAAGATTTCTTTTATTTTTGGCTGGTTGCATACAAGGCCAGACTGAAAGCCCACCTTAAAACCGCCCACTTATAATACTGGAGGAAAATAAAAATCCTTGCAGCCTGCAAAAGAACTCACCAAACCACTGATAGATGAAAATACTGGCTTTCAAGTGTTTTTGTTTACTTTTTGCATGGTTTTCACCATTCCCTTCCTCTCCCCAGAAAGAAAAAGCCCTCTCCTTTTCACAGACCATCACTACATTCTTGCATTTGTAACCACTGATTTCTTGTCTTGTCTTCCCTTTTTCCCTTTCTTGAACACATCCATTGCCATCTCTCCAAGGAGTTCTCCTCAGCTTCCAGCACCACCACTGTCACCTCACGGGTGACCAAGAACGGGAATGCTGCTGTGGAGAAAGACTTACTCGATCATGACACCTTGGCAGCAGAACGAGGCATGGTAGATGATCTCTTTGATGAAACCTACCGTGAGAAGGAAGGCCCCAAGCCCCCTCTGCGATACGTCTGGAGGAATATAATCCTCATGAGCCTGCTGCATCTAGGGGCCATAATTGGGCTGACGATGATCCCTTCTGCAAAGATCCAGACCCTGGCATGGGGTAAGCACATTTCTCTGCTTGTTTCTCAAAATCTGCAAACATGGTTGTTGGGTGGGATTTTTTTTTCTCTCCAGGATTCAAGAAGGAAAAGTAAGTGGAGGTCTTCTTTTAGAACATGCTCAGCCAGCTTCATAGCAAGCTAGGAAACACTAGCAAGTGTCTCCTTTGAGGGAGGAGGATTTGACAGGGACTGCCTGGATGATTAAAGAGCAAACCTCTGCAAGGGCATTAGATAAGATAGAGAGAGGAACTTTCCTTGTGCTTCAGTGCTGCATCCTTGCTGGCTCATGGAGGTCCTCTGCCTGGCAGGCATTTACTATAGGAACTGGCAGAAGTAGGGGCCCAATCTTCTGGAGTATCAGGAGCAGTCCTGATGCTGAGTGGGAAAAAAATAGATCTTTAGACAAAGTGATTCTAGTCTGCTCGACTTTGGAGTAAGACACACCTGAATACAGCGCCTTCTGAGGTGAAGCACAGAAAACATTTGATGGAGCACAATGACAGTCCTGGGAAATTAGAAAGAAAGATATTAGCAAGAGCCCATTCAGGAGTGGCTGGGAATAGAAGATATAGGGAATTTGGAGAGAGGCTGTTGCCCAAAGTAACCATTCCTATGTAAGTCTACAGATACTCCATGTGTTTGTGAGGGGAAAAAGACAAAATACAGTTGTGCTAAGGGTAGAAGTTTATTCTTGTATCATTCTTATGAGAACACAATTAGCCTCCATCATCCCAGAATTAAGTGTGACAGCTTTCAAAAAATAAAAAAGCAGCTCTCCAGGCAGCGAATTCCAATAGAAAGCACAACCAAGCAGAAGGTAGCTAGGAGAAGCTCCTTTTTTTCTGAGACCTATCCCTGAGCAAGAACCAAACTTCTTTGACTGCTTGAAAGACAGCTGGGACTGAGGCCCAAGCTGCTGGGGAGCCTCACTTTCCATGCGGCTTTATATGACCTTCCAAAGGGTTCAAGAAGCCAAACCGTTCCCAGTGGGGAGTTCTAGAGATTGCATCCAGCCCTTGCCTTTCTGTGAAGCAGAGCATCCTGAAAAAGGAAGCCCCAGTCATATTCAGAGACATGCTGGAATGGCAGCAGTGCTTTCAGTTTCAGCAGTGTTCCTGTGAAGTACTCTGGTGGGAGCAGCATTCTGGCCATCCCAGGAGGACAGGCCCCAGTGAGGTCCTCTTGAAGTCTCTTGCACTGCCTTGCTGCCCCTGCTGGATGGGACCCGGGGTGGGACATGCTCTCAGTCTGTCACCCTGACAGCTGTGAGCTATAAGCATTGCATCTGGTAAGGAGATGGCCCCCTAGGCTGCCAGACTTTGTGCTTCCCCAACTACTTAAGCATCTCACAGTAAGACGCCTGGGGATGAGCCCACTGGATGCCACAGGACTCAAGAGTCTGGCTACATCATCTGCAGAAACAGAGGCAGTGTTCTCTGTTCCCACACTGTCAGCATGGCCTTTCAAAGGGATGTTATGAAAGAAAATGTTGCTGGCCTTTCCCTTGTGAAAACTTGACAGGCCTCAAGGACAGGCTGCATTTTTCCCTGGGGCTGGCAGGGCTTGGCAGGACATGCAGCCTTAGCACAACATTGGAGGAGTGTTCCTGGGCTGTCTGTGTGGTGGGGTGTCCCCTTCCCGAGCTCTTGGCTGCAGGCAGGAGCTGCTGACCTGTCTCACAGCAGCGTTCTGGCAGCCCGAGTCATCTAACCCCCACCCAAACAGCTTCGGCTTTACAGCAAGGAGGAGGGTGAAGCTGAGCTGGACCTACTATTTTAATGTCTGCTGAGATGTGCTGTTATTTCCAATCCATCCAACCCATCTCCTTGACCTCTCCTGAGATACACAGGTGGGCTTGAGCATCTCCATTCAGAAGGTAAATGATGCCTTGCACTCTGCTGAGCCCCGTCTTATCCTCAAAATGGTCTGTGAGGCAGTGTCCTTGCAACCATGTGGTTGTTCAGGATGCCTGTATGGCATACTATGGCACTTCTTGGGAATTTGCCCTGCTTTTTTTTCTGACCCCAGTCACTCCTCTTCCTCAGCCAGCTCTGATGTGAAGTACCAGTGGCTGTCCAGCCACTGTGAGGCACTGCATGATTCCTCAGTGGCTTCTGGAGTGACAAGTGTCATGGGAAGGGAAGAACGTGGAATTTGAGGAACTGCATTGTTTTGGGATAGCTGAAGATCCGTCCTGTGTTAATGCAGCTGCAGTGGCTTCAGAGAGCTCCCTGTCCTAGATCACATCCTCTGGAAAAGGACCGTCCTTTCTCTCACTTTGCAGGCCAGACAAGGCTTTTCCAGCACATTCTCTGGGGCTGGGATGCTTCCTTCATAAATTTGACTTCTCAACAAAGCTCCTTGCTCTCTCTTGCACTGTTCTTGTCTCAGCTCACTACCTTTTTTTGAAGGGGCATAGAGAGCCTCTGTAACTGTTATCTCATAGTCTTGCTGTTACCTTCCCAGCAAGGAAAGGACAACAGTTCCCCTTTGACACACAAAGACAGAATAGCAGGGACTTGTCCACAAGCCATGCGCTCATGGCAGAGCAGCTCTCTCAGTTGTAGTTTTGGAGCTGTTGTTTTTTGTTTGTTTCTTTGCTTAGATCATTCCTTCCTGAGGCTATGTACATGTAATATAAAATCATTGTGGTCCCAGATGTTCTCTATTGTGTCAGGTAGCTGATCTACCCTACTGTATTTTTTATAAGGAGCAATCCTCTGCTTGTATCCTCTTCATCTAGGCCAATGTCTCCTTGATGTTTCTGTCCTTCTGAAACCAGTTATATTGGTGACTGTGTCCTCTTTTGTTTTCATTTCTCTGTGTGCTAATTCCTCTTTGTCTCCCAAGCTCTCGAGCCCTGCCTTCATCATTGTTTGCTGTTCTGCATTGCTGTGTGCATTGTATCCCCTGATCTCTTTCTGGTACAGAGCTTCCCAGAACGAGCTGGGATTGTTGATCAGGTGAAAGCTCACCATATTTAAAGCTTTCTGAGCCCTTCCAGTGCTATGGCTTTCTTGCTGGCTCCCCTTTTTAATTACTGTCTTCTATACACTTGACAAAATCTGGTGCAGACAATTTATTTCTAGGAGTTGTGGGCAGATTTTGTTTCCTTTGCCAGACTGATTCTGGAAGGGATGGATGCAAAGGAGTTGGACAGTTTCTCACTACTCACTCCTCCAAAACACGATTTGCATGTTGTCTTCCTGGCCCTCAGGTACATCAGATGGTGATAGCTGTGTTAACCCCTGATGACCCAACTCCTTGCAGCGGTGGCAGAAATATGGATTGATACTTTTCTGAACCATAATCTTGCTGGATAATTTAGGCAACAGACAGCCTGAAAATCTCCAGCAAAATGTTTATAGAAGTCTGATTCTGCTTTCCCATTGAGCCTGCTACGGGCAGCACCTCTCCTAGTGCCCTCTCCAGGCTTAATTTGCAGGCGACGGTGCTTCTCTGCTGAGTGCAGAGGGGAAGTTCTGACTTTGCCAGACAAGGAAGTTAAAGTTTAGCAACAGCAGCTCCTATTGCTCCTTCTAAACACTGTTCCCCTTATGCCGCCTGCATGTGTTTCCTTACTATTGATTCATTCCTCCCGAGAGCAGCAACTGTTTGCTATCCTCACAACCTGGCTAGGTTGGACTGGGAAGCAAACAGAAAACAATCTAGAGCTGTAGCTTTCCCTCCGTCCCTCTAAGCAGAAGCCCAAGGACACCTGTGGGAGGAGGGACAGCTCTTCATGTAAACATCCTTGATGGCTGAATGCAGGTGACAATGCCTTTAGCACATTCCTGGCTTCCCATCATAACTTGAGGTCTCAGTCTGAGCCACAAAGAGGTAGAGGCTATTGAGTCATATAAGCACAACTGAATTGAAATGTTTTTTGATTCATTTTTTTGGGCTGCTGAGTGCGCTTTATTGCCAGTGGTCATAATTCTTTGTATTTCATTTGAATGGGTCATTGGCAACATCACCTGGGATGATGCAAATACAGTGTCTTCTGGATATTCTATACTGCAAAGCCACAGTCATGTCATGGTACTGAACATGACGCTGAAACCTCAGTTGATGGAGTTCTTCAGTCCTTCATTTGGGGGAGCGTGACAGGGCAGCTATGAAAGCCTAGGCTTCTTCATCTCACTTTCCATGTTTCCTTTCCAATTCGCATCCTAATGAGTGATCTTGGAGAAGCTCTTCTTCGTTCCCTGCAAGATGCTCATTCCCTAAGTCATAGTCATCTGTTCAGGGGGACGAACCCCCTGAATCATCAGGGTACTGATTCCTCTGTTCACCAACATTTTTTTTGATTGCCCATATCCTGTTCCTGTTCCATTTATCACGGTCATAACGTACATGTCTGACAGAGCTAATAGCCCCCAGGAAGAGTTCAGGTTTCTTTCAGTCTGTGTGCCCATATATGCATAGCCAGATAACCAGGTCCTTTCCCACAGCACACTTCTGCTCCTTAGATAAAGTACAGTTATTGTATGTGGGCAAGATGCAAGGCAGCATGGAGTTACAGTTAGTTGCAGGACAGCATGTGAGAGAAAGGGACGCCTGAGCTTAGCATATAAATAGGGCCTGTACTCACCTAACCTGGTATTTACTTTCTAGCACCGTTAAAGATGATGAAAGATTGCACAGTTCCATTTCCATGCCCAGTTCACCCTTAACTCACACTTTCTTGCCCCACAGTGGGGAGCTGGGCTACTTTCCTAGCAAGTTACCCCCTACATCCTTGATCCAACATCCACTGCAAGCCACCATTGTATTTTTTTCCTATGGACTCCCTGTTTGTTGTTTCTCATAGAGTATGTAGAGGTTGGAGAGGTATTGCTCTCAGCTCTGGTTTAAACTGCTTGTCATTCTTGGAAATCTACCTCAGCTGCCAAGATGTGCACAGTAGGTTACCCAGAGGTTTTATGAAATCTGCTTTGCGGGGCATAGCAGCCTTTGCCCAAGGGAGAATGATGGTGTGTCACACTCCTACCACTAATAGGAAGTGTCTGCAACATCCAGAAGTGGGTTTAGTTGTTACTGCAGAGTCTGATATTATTCAAATCAGAGTCAAAACCCTGGATTATCTGAATGAAGGAACTGATTTTAGTCACGTTACTAACAAAGCATTTTCTGAATTAAAGATAAGCTTGGTAAGATCCATTTGGCTGGAATGAATGGTACTCTCAAGTGTACTGGTGATCATTATCAATGGGCCTACTTCTAGGAATAAGGAGCTGTCTGCAGGATTAAGTGAATTGGCTGAAATCTGCAAATTTTTGCCAATGATGGAGTTATCTTTTGGGAAAGCAGGAAATGTCCCTTCTCCTAGAGCTCCCATTAGATTGGTAGGTTAGATATTTTTCTAGCCAGCTCAGACTAAGGAAGGGAGCAGAAGAGAAGCCTAACTATGGGCTTGAGCTGTCCTCCTAAATAACTCTAACATAATCTACTACCTTTAGGTTAAAAGAATGCAAAAGAGTGACAACAGCTGAGATAGGGAAGTGAAATCTTTGATTGGGAAATATGGGAGGAACGGGGGAAGCCACTCCCTGGTAGACGCATCTGTTAGATGCACCTCTCCTCCTCCCAGACCAAGCCTATCTGATGAGGGAAAATGCTTTGTACTCAAGTAACTGCACTCTCAAGTTGATATATTACTGCCCTAGTATATGCTTTCCATGGGTTCTTCTCTTGAATACACAGCTTTGAGGGAAGGTTTGCCTTTCTGTTGTTTTGCCTGAAACTGTGGTGCAGGCTGACTTGCTCTAACTGCTCCAATGCTTTCATTTCCTCTCCAGCCATTCTGTGTTTTGTGTTGAGTGCTCTGGGGATAACAGCAGGATCTCACCGCCTCTGGAGCCATCGATCCTACAAAGCCTCACTGCCCCTGCGTATTTTCTTGACTATTGCAAACTCAATGGCCTTCCAGGTAAGCACCTGCTCTTTGTGTGAAAACAAGTCCTCAGAAAGAAGTGCTCCCCTGAGTCTGTGTTTCAGATACAGGGCACAAGATGATGACCGGTTCCTCTCTCCTACTGCCTTTTGTTAGCAAGTAACCTACCCTTTCCATCTAACATTGTGGTGCTGAAGTCCATCTCATTGCCTTCACATTGCCCCTTCAGAGGGTAACTGTGAGATGAACCTTGCTAATGAGATGGGGAAGGACTACTCACCAAGGTCAGGGGTAGGAAAGCTCTCCAGAGCAGGAATGTACGCTTCCCTCAAGTGCATTCTCCAGTTCTTGCCTTCGGAGGATCTGTGAAGGAGGTGTGGATGTGCCAAGTGCTCTCCTGCTATTTGAGTGGCCTCACCCTCCTCTTTCTGCACTGCTGAAAAGAGGGGGGCACATCTGCACAGACTGGGGAGCAAGGCTGTGGAATCTACTGCTGCAGAAAGACCAAGCACTTGAGCATTTAGGGGTAGGCTTCTTTGATTTTGGAATAGTGACTGTGAGGAACAACCCTAATTTGAAGTCCTGCCACTGGCTTGCAGAGAGTCATCCCAGAGCAGTGATGTTTCAAGGAGAGAGGCTTGGGCCCATTCTGAGTGGCCCAGCTGACTTGGAGGCAGCTGATAAACTCCTCAGGATATTGCCTAATCACTCATGAGAGCACTTCATCATCTGCAAAAGCAAACAAGCAGGGCAGTCCTTAGGGACTGCATGAAGTAGCAGAGATGGCCCTGAAGAAGTTAGAGTGAAAACCCTAATTGAATTGGCATAGAAAAATTATCAGTCCCTCCTGTTTATTGCTGTGGAGCAGCTCTAATGGAACTCCATTCTCCAACTGTACTAGAGAGGACTTCATACAGGATAGCTACTGTGTAGGAAATAGTGGGTTGTATGGCAGGCTGTAGCACTTTCTGCTGGAAGAAGGTGCACAGAAAAGTGCTGGTACTTTGCCCTTGAGTAATTTTCCAGCTGAGGTGTGGGGAGAAGGGTAAAGCCCAAGTGGACCAGCTATTTTAGAGCCACTGTCTCACTTTGTTCATTGTGCAGCCATAGAGGATATAATCGTTGATGTGTAATCAGAAAAGGGAGGGAATGTTTTCTCCAGTCTTGGAAAAGTTTCTAAAACACCATTCACTTTCCTATTCTCTGTTAGCACCAAATTAGTTTTTCATGAAGAAGAGGAAAGACCAAGCTGTTGATTCCAGCTACTGGTCCAGTACTCAGCATGGGAATGAGTTGGGTTGCTGTGTATTGGCCAGTCCCATACAAAGACCATCCTTCACATGGTTGTAGGGCAGAAGAGGGAAAGAATTTGCTGAGTTATTGCTATGGGGAACAGACAAAGATGAGAGACAGACAGATATTCCAGCTTCAATAGGAACTAATCCAAAGTTTTACTGAAAATTCAATACCATTCCTCTTGAGTTTTTTCTTTTAATAGTTACTCTCAACGAGATCAAGAGAAGGTTTATTTGCAATTTACCTCATTCCTATTGTTGAGAGCAGCTCTAAAATCGGACTTGTAACTATTCAAGACAGAAAAGATCATAGATTGTCTTATCTGAGGTCCTCCAGAGAATGCCTGTCAGCTGATCAAAGACCTGTGGCTTCTGGTTTCAGAGAATTTGAGCCCTATCTGGCTCTTCCATTGTGAAGACCAGATAGCTGCAGTGCAGCAGAAGCTCCTCTGGTTAGAGCCTATAGGCTGGAAACTGCCAAGGAGGGAGGGTTCTCTGAAGCTTCGCCTGCTGACCTAAGAAAGTCAAGGTTGCAGCTAGGGCTGGTCCCAAGCTAAGATCAGTAGAAAAGAGATATGCTAAAGTTTGGATCAAGATTCTGAGTTTTCTGCCTTGAAATCTCTGATATGTGTTTGTACACGTGGTGTGAAAGACAAAATAGTACCGTGCTCTAGCTTGAAGGCCTGGCCTCTCTACAGATTTGTGCCTGCTACCTCCAGCAGAAGGCATAGTTCATAGAAGCCCTATGTTAGTAATGAGATTAAGGAGTCTCTCAGAGACTCCTCTAACAGAGGAAACAGAGAAAATAGAGATGTGCATAGATCTGTTTCTTGCTTTCTAGGATGCTGTAATACATGGCTTTAAGCAAATTAAGATCTTGCTGTAGAGGAATGAGTACAGGCTCATTGAAATCTATTCTTAAAAGTGGCCAAAGCAAGTGTTTCGTGATACAAATGATGAAAGCTTTGACATTTTTCAAACCATATTGATTTCCTAGCTCAAAATGAATGGGCAAATTTTGGTAACTCTCATTGAAGTTGTGTATTTCTAAATCTTTTAAGATTGCTTAATTAAAAAAAAAAAAAAAGTTTAAAAAAAGGATTGCCCCCAAGTCAAACAGATTTGGCAATCCCAGGAAAAGTAAGGCAGGCTGACCCATGGAAAATGTCACTGTAGAGTGAAGGGGCAGGTTGATCAATACCTACTGGCAGCTCTAGGGACATGGTCAAGAGACCAGTGCGTGCTGTGTGAGGGAGGAGGCATGAACTGGCCAGTTAGGACTGGGTGTTGTGGGGTGGGGGAACAAACAGAACCAATCAAAGCCTGTGATGCTGTAGAGGATGTGCAAACCAAGATCTAAAATTAACTAATTAAAAACAACAACAAAAGAGAGTAAAAGAATTAAAAAGAAAAAAGAAGCAGATGCTAAAGAACAAAGAAGATCCAACCTCTGCTTTAAAAGTCAAAAACCTCAAATCCTAAAGAAAGACAGAACGACTAATACACATTCACGTCAACAGGATTTTGTAGGCCCTTTTGTAACTTTGAAGGGAGCATCTCAACCCTTAGCCCTAAGTTTCTGCTCATCTTGCCTTGCAGAATGACATCTATGAGTGGGCCCGGGACCACCGTGTCCATCACAAGTTCTCTGAGACAGATGCAGACCCTCACAATGCTATGCGGGGCTTCTTCTTCTCCCACATCGGCTGGCTGCTGGTACGCAAACACCCAGATGTCATAGAGAAGGGCCAGAAGCTGGACCTGAGTGACTTAAAGGCTGACAAAGTGGTGATGTTCCAGCGGAGGTAAGTAGTGGGGTGTGGGATAGAGCGGGAACCCCATAAGCGAGCTAGGGAGCTCCTTTGGTGGACTGTGAAAGGAGGTGTGATGTCATGTGAGGAATGTGAGTCCTTGGTCTGCCTGAGGCTTTGCCATGGGATGAGCTCTGTGAGAAGTCAGCTGTGCCTCTTCTATAGGAAGCATTTAGAAGCTGGTGCCAGGGTTCCAGCCCTCCCACACCCCTTTCTCACCTTCCAGCCTTGTAGCACCTCACTCATGGGCTGAGTTTCTTACCACAAGCCACAAGCCTGCTTGCCCACAATCCCCCTGCTGCCTGGGCTGGCCCAGAACCCACCTATGCGTGCCTCTGGGCCATCCCTGGAGAAACTGTGGTTCATGTTCCAGGTCATGCCTCTGCCTCCCTCCCATCGGTCTGCTGGAAAGAGAAGAAAGATGAGTTGAAAATGGGGACATGAGAGGGGCAGTCACTAAGGACAGTCTTGATTCATTTGTGCCTCCTGTGTGGAGTGTCTGTCATCTGTTTGGGGCTGTACTGGGGCTCACCTTTGGAGAAGATGAGCTTGTCACCAGGGCTGCTCTCCTACTTTTTGTGAATTTTGCTTGTGGATCACCAGAGTGGCTCAGCTTCCCCTACTCCTATCCTTCCAGTGTGAGAGACCCAGTATGCTCAGCTATTTGAACAGGGCAAGCATCGTCTGCTTGCATTTGTCTGTGGGGTATTGGCAGACAGGGCCAGGTGCAAGGAGGAGATGCAGCACTTGGCCAGAGCTGGAGAACAGACTTTCCGTGGAACCTTCTGCAAATGTGGCATTGCCTTATAGAGACCAGCATAGCTAAGGGATAAATGGGAGATCAGGAAAAAGGCAGCAATTGGTGTCTGGACTTACTGTGATGGGGACATTTCTACATATGTGTGGCTGGGACATATGTGTGGCAGGAGTTTAGTCCACATCTCTTGCTCAGAGGTAAGACTTGGAAGTCTCCAGCAAGGGCTTCTGTGCACCCAGGGTAAAATATATGGGACTCAGCATTGAGATATTTCTGCACTTGATTTTCCCTGTATGACTCAGACAAAAAAATCTCCCAAGGGAGGACTGAACCAGCCCTGCATCTGCCACTGAACAGTTTCCTCCTGGTCCCTTCTTTTCCAGATACTACAAGCCATCGGTGGTGTTGCTGTGCTTCACGCTGCCCACTGTAGTGCCCTGGTACTTCTGGGATGAATCCATCATCATCAGCTTCTTCATTCCAGCCATCCTGCGCTACACCTTAGGGCTCAATGCCACCTGGCTAGTGAACAGTGCTGCTCACATGTTTGGCAATCGGCCGTATGATCAGAACATCAACCCACGGGAGAACCCACTGGTCAGCGTGGGGGCCCTAGGTACGTTCAGCATCCATGATTTTCACTGCTGGTGCTGCAGCTGTTTATGGAGATTTCTGTGAATCCAGGTGTCCTCATTTCCCCTACATAATTCCTCTCCTGCCCTGCAGCTTTTGTATGTGGACGTGTTTCCCGGTCTAGTCAGTGAGTACATAAGGGCAGTGGGGTTATCAGCTTCCACTAGCCTCTCTGCAGCCTGGAAAAGACTCTGTTAGACTTAGCACCTCCTTATCTCAATAGCAGTTTTTTTATTTACCTTGCTCCAAGGTCTCTCTGCCCTGTTTACCAGACCAAAAAATTTGTTCCGCAGTCTCAGCTTATCTCTCTTAGATTTATCATCTTAAACATCTTCTGGAAACATCTTTTCGATTTTGGCATTAGGACTGTTAATTGGCCTCTCTTGGTTTGTCATGGACTTGATGCAGGTCTGTCAGGTAGCTCAACCTATACTAGAAGGTGTCTTATTGTGGCAGAGGAAAATCCATTAGGATTCTCCCAGTTTATTGGTGCAGTCTATGAACAAGAAGTTTTATAGGCTCCTGGCTGCATGCTCATTTTCTGCCAAAGTCTCATAAGTCCTCTCTGGCTGTCATCACCTCTTTTGGGCCAGCACAGGCTTCCTCTAGTGCTGGACTATTTCCAAATGAAATGGGGCAAATTCACAGAGGAAAAACTGCGCTGAGAGGAGAGAGCAACCTAGAACCAATCCAGAGCCTGTTGGAGGGCTGTGGTGTTTGGGCCAAGTGAAAGGGGCCCTAGCCTAGAGCTCTTCCTATCTTCTCCTTGGTCTTGTTTTGCAGGAGAAGGTTTCCACAACTACCACCATACATTCCCCTACGACTACTCCACCAGTGAGTTTGGCTGGCGCTTCAATTTAACCACAGCCTTCATCGACCTCATGTGCCTCCTGGGGCTGGCCAGCGATCGCAAGAAGGTCTCCAAAGAGGTCATCTTGGCCCGGAAAATGCGGACTGGAGATGGGAGTCACAAGAGCGGCTGAGTTCCTACTCCCCTTCGCACACACATCCACACCTCTCCTTCCTCCTTTTTCTCCCTTTCTCCTTTCCTGATCCCTCTGAACACGCTGGACAAAGGTTTAATGTTCTGTTTACTAACTACTGAATAATGCTACCAGTTTGCTTACGATAATGATAATGAGTTTTAACCTCCTCCATGGTGTATTTTACGTGATGTATTTAAGACCTGGAGCTCTGCCTCTGTAACACCAGGCTACCCCTTTCCCCCTCCCCTGTCCCTTTTTGTTCTCATTTCTAATTCCTCTGCCCTGTCTTCTGCTTTACTTCATCCCTGCCTCCCCAGGTGGAGGAGCTGGTGGGAAGCAGCCTGGGCCATTGCAGCCCTCTGCATATCACAGTGCTGAGGGATGCCCATACCATCCAGCTGAAGAGTTAAGCCAAAGTCAGTGTGACCATCTCCCCAAAATTCCCACCTCTCCTTCCTCTGTCCCTCCTTTCTGAAGGGCTGCTGATGCTTGGCATGGCTAAACTGCTGTCTGGGATAAGCAGCCCTGTCCCTTTCCCTTACTGTTGGGTGCAGAGTGTGGGGAGTGGTCTCCTCCCCACCTCTCAGCCCTCTGGTGGTGGGAGGAGAGCCCCAAAGGTGTCTGAGAGCTCCAGGCAGATCTTGGGTGGTTTTGTTGGGTGCAGCAAAGATTTTGCCAGCAAATAGGATGTGCCAAAACTGAGAGGGGGAGAAGGATGTAAACCAAAGCTTCACCACTGTATTAAGCTGCTTTACATGCTGGAGGAACAGTGTCCCCACAGATGTCCTGTTGTCTCTGTGTGCCCCAGGGTCTTGGTGCAGGGACACAGGAGATATGGCTGGTATGGCGAGGGAGCACCTGTGTGCTCAGGAGGGTGTGAGGACATCTTGGAAGACCTACAAAGCATGTCTTTCCCTCTGCATGGGCTCTCGATTAACAAGTGCCTGACAAACACTGAGATGGAGCGAGGCGGCAAGGAGCTGAGGGGGTTTTGCAGTCCCCAGCTCCCTGAGGGTTGGGGATGCACTCTCTAGAGAACACAGGAAGAGAACGCAGCTCCTCCTTAGCCCCTTAGCTTGTTTCCTGGCCCCCTGTGACTGCCAGCCTGCTGCTCAGCCTGGTGAGCAAGCTGCTGTCCCGCTATGCAGGCAGCGCGGGTGGTGAGGCAGCGCAAAGGTCGGTTATATCATCCAGGCCTGAGACAGCGTGGGCAGGCAGCTGAAGGGCGTGTTGGGAAAAAGAAGTTCCTGTGGGTGTTGTTTCCTGTAAGCTGCATAGACTGCAGCAGGAGTTCAGGCAGTTGGATCGTGGGCACAGTGGCCCCTCACCAGGCTGAATGTGCTTTTTTTTTTTCCTCCTCAGCTTCCCTCACCATTATCCACTTTTATTTTTGCAATTAGTTGTAGCAATAGTATCAATCATGTTGCTTAAACACATGGATGGAACGGGAGGAAAGCATAAGAGGTGACAGGAAGGGGTAACACTGGAGCAGATTGGCGGCATCCCCCTGGTTCTGGGGGCAGCTCATCTGCCTGGCCCCTTGCCACGCTCCCTACAGAGCAGCCTGGCAAGTCTCCCTGCAGCCAGCTGCTGTGGCTTTGCTGCTCCGAGACATGTGGGAACCAGGACAGCTTTGCAATGCTCTCTGTAACTCTCTTTAGCTCAGGACTCTCCTCTCCTTTCCCCTCCCTGCCGCATCCTTGTCACTGCTCATCAGTAGGACCCTTCTGCTCTGGGGTACCGGGACTGATGTGAACTCCAGCTGAGGGCTGTGACGTGGAGCTCACAGCATCCCAAAGGTAGCGGCACCAGACTAAAGGCAACATCCTTACAGCCCTGCTGCTTTGTTGGGGTCAAAGGGGAGAAACACCCTTAGCTCTACAACTGTGGGCTGCCTTCACCAAACCCCTGTGAACTCCTTAAAGTCTCCAGAGAGGATGAGGTGCTCCAGACAGTCCTGTGAAGGGGGGAAGGTGAGGAGAGCGATTACTTGCTCTTGGTGCCCTCAGCCTGCGGCACGACATACCCTGTGGCAGATAAGTGTGCATGACATGCTGCAACAGCTCACGTCCTCCCAGCAGAGAAAGCAGGGCCTGACTGACACCAAGGGTTCCTTTTGAATTTCAAGTGCTGATTTGGGTCCAGAATTTGGAATTAGGGTGGAAGCTGAGGAACAGTAACCAAACAGTCCTGGTGTTTGCCCAGTCACTTTCAAGGTGGATTGGCAAATATCTCTGGGTGCCTTAAATCTTCCTTTAATATACATAGAAGTATTGACAGCTGCTTGCTGTTTTTTGTTTTGTTGTTTTTTTTGGGATTTTTTTTTTGCTGAATTATGAACATTTGAGGGGTTTCTTAATTATTTAATTGCCTACATTGAACTGTGGGTGCAGGTGATTTTGAATGTACTTGAGTTAGAAATTTTTGTTAGATTAAGAAACAGATAGAACATTTTAGGTAGACTTTTGTTTGATATATATATATATATATTTTTGGTGGCATGTTTGTATCCTGGATGCATTGTCTGTATGTTCACTGTAAATGAGTCTGTGAGAGGTAGAAGCGGATGAGGTGGCAGCAGAGCCGTTCCCTGAGCCCAGGTGAGCACCTGCCTGCTGTGCCGTCTGGGACAGTGTCATGTCATGCCTCAGTTTCCCTGCACAGGGCTGCATGCTGCCCACAGGGAGAGGGAGGGAGGCAGCAGCGCACCATGTGCACACTGATGCTGGAGGAAGCACTTTCCAGGCCCATTCCCAATCCCGGTGGTATCACAGAGAGCAAGTGTTGGGTGCTTGGGGAAGGACTGGAGAGCTGAACCTGCACGCTGCCTGAGCTCTGTCACTTGAGAGTAGGATACAATTTTTCACAGCTTAGGGATTTCTGCATAGTAGTATCTCTCTGTTTTGTGTACTGGAAAAGGAAAAAAAAAAAAAAAAAACTTTTTGAAATAATTTCTACTAATATGGAAACAGACATCTGGTTGTGCTGATCTGAAATTTTATTTGTTCATAATAAAAATGTTACTTTAAGACCTGTTGGACTTCCAGCGTGACGAGCGGGACTGGACTAAGCACGAGAACTTAGGAGGCACACTGTCACCCACGCCTTTTGCTGAGCTGGCCTCAGCAGTCCTCATGGGTCCCTGCCAAAGCGGGATATTCTGTGTACTTGGGCTAGAAGATGCCAATCCTCAGTCCTGCTCCCTCCCACTGTTGGCAAGGAAGGGGAGATCACCCTCTGCCTCCGTAAGGGTGCTGAGCGAGCAGCTCATGATGGCTGCTCCCTCCCTGCATGCCTGCTGCCGGCTGCCTGCGCCGCGGGTTACTGCAGGTTACCCAGCCGGGCCCTCTGCCAGCACCCGCGGCCGCCGGCCGTGCATGCGGCACAACACGTAATACCGGCAGCCCAGCCCCACGTCACACGAGTTCATTCACCTCGGCCAGGGGAATTTTCCTGCTGCTGCCGGCCCTGCTCTCCCCCTCACTTTTAGAAGCTGGAGGGAAGTGAAAGAAAAAGGGGCAATCCCCCCACCAAATATCGCTTTAATTGCTGGTTGCTTCTCTCCTGCCTCACCCAAGCACCCTTCAGACAGAAATGGGGAGTGAGGCCCATGCTGCGTAGGCCCAACTTGCTGCACTTGGATGCCGGGTGCACACAGCACGGAGGCACTGCAGCCCTGCACACAGCGTGTGGATCTGGGCACAAAAGGCCCATACTCCGCTTCCCGGGCTGAGCTTCCCAGGCTGAGCTCCGGCCGCAGTGCTCTGCCCCAGGGTGGGGGGCACAGTGGGGTCTTCATGGCTGCTCTGGGCTGGCGAAGTGCTGCTGCTTGTCATATCCAGCGATCTTCTCATTCAGCACAACCCTCTGAAAACAAGCGACGCAGAAGGCCTATCTCCAACCCCGATTATTCAGAAAAGCCTAAAAATAAAGTTAATGATCCCTCTGCCTGCGTTTCACGAGAGCAGAGCTCAGATCTCTGCCTCTCCCTTTTTCTCCAAGGCTGTCATTAAATTCCCTGCCCAAAGTACACCTTCTGGCCCTCTGGCGCTGCCAGCTCAGCACTGAGCTCGCTGCCTGGAAGCGTTTTAAAGCGATTCCTGTTCCCCCTTCTCTGCGTGATCTGTGAATTCGGGGTGCCATCCCGACGCACCCTAACTCTGCTTCTTTGTGGGTCTCCCCTCCACCAGGCTCGGACGGGTTAAGGCGCTGCTGGGAAGAGAGGGCAGGGAAACAAGCCACCGCTTGTTCGCACCCACCGGCGGGAGGGACCGAGGGCGCAGCCTGCGGGCGGCCAGGTGCGGGGCTGCGGGCACGGCCCCTAGCATCCTTGCCTCTCCGTCTGTCCGGGAGCCCTCGGCACCGGCCAAACCCGCGGACACGTGGATGCGGCGACCCCGCTCCCCACCCCCCGGCTGGCGCCAGGCAGTTCGGCCCCCGGCTGGTGCAGCCCTGCGCACGCTGCTCCCGCCCATTGGCTGAGCCCAGCCGCAACGGCTGACGGTGCACAAAAAAAAAACAACAACGGGGAGGTGGGGCAGGCTGAGTTTGCCTGGAGGTTACTGTCGGTCAGCCCACGGCCTCCCAGAGCGTGACGGCCCCGGCTGTTTACAGCAGCCCGCAGCTCCTGACCCGCGCAGGGCCAATCGGCGGCTCGCCTGCCTTGTGTGATCCCGCTTAGCCCAATCCGCGGCCCGGCCTCTGCGTTTCGGCTCCGCTTGCGGGGCCGCCCTCCCGCCGCGCCCCGGGCCCCGCCCGCACCCGGCTGCAACGCGGCCCAAGCACGCGGGGCGTGCAGCGTGCTGCCGCCGGAGCCGCTGCCGCCGGAGCCGCCCCCTCCAGTTCTCGTGCCGCCCCTGCTGAGTGCGGGCCCCTGCAGCCCAGCGCTGCCCCCGACCTGATTGTGGCGCGCGCTGAGCTCTGGGGAGCGCGAGCCCCTGTGGTCGTGCATGTCTGTAAACTCATGCATACGTGAAGCTCAGTGTCCTGTATACGCACGAATGCTGTGCTGTGGATCCGGTCTCTTTGTTGCTGAGCGCTGCCGTTGCTTCTGACCCAGCCCTCCCTGGCTCAGAATTCTTAACTACAGCAACCTGTCAAACTTTTATTTGTCGTTAAGCTATATGGAAAACCATAGCGCTTTGCAGAACAAGCAGGATTTCATAATGGAGTGACAACAGCTGTGACATGACAGTTTGGCATTGTAACAAACACATCTGCTAATCTCACGTGGTTTGTCTCTTTTAGTTCTCCTAAAATAGCTTTTTGCAAAACCCTGCTCTCTGGTGCTCCATCAGCAATGCTGCCCACCCTTCTCTAGGTCACCTGGGACCCGCACTTGGTGTGTGGTCATTGTGACAGGCAGGAACATGGGGAGACTCATGGCCCTACTGTTGTGCTTCTGTCTTTTCGAGCTGATGGATTAAGCAGCAATGATCTAGATAATAGCTATTTAGCTGCCATTTGATCACCTGAAATAGACTCAGCCTGACCCTGAATCCCAAAGAAATGATGCTGGGATACGTTGCTCCTGGGTGACCACCAGGAAGTGCATCATTGGAAAACTGAGGTAAGTGATGTCAAAATCCTGGAAAGTTACAGCTATGATGGAGGTTCCAAGGCCCTCCCACCTCCAGCAGGTGAGCATGTCAGGCCATGCTGCGCTCACCTGCCCTGAATTCGCTTCTTAAGGGTAAAGGGGTCCAGGAAGCCTGGACGCTCCTCAAAATGGAAATCTTAAAGGCACAAGAACAGGCTGTCCCTGAGTGCCGTAAGGTGAGCTGTAGGGGTAGACAACCAGTGTGGATGAGCCAGGAACTACTGTTGAGACTCAGCGAGAAAAAGAGAGTCTACGTCCTCTGCAAGAAGGGACAGGCTACTTGGGGAGATTACAAGGAGGTAGCTAAGGTATGCAGGGAGGAACTAGGAAGGCAAAAGCCCAACTTGAACTCAGATTGGCCACTGCAGTAAAAGACAATAAAAAATCCTTTTATAAATATATCACAGCAAAAGAAGAAACAAGGATACTTTTCATCCTATGCTTGATGCAGCAAGGAATGCGGCCACTGAGGACAAGGGGAAGGCTGAGGTCCTCAGTGCCTTCTCTACATCTGCCTTTAATAGCCAGACCAGTTATCCTCGGGCATTTTACACCCTGATCTGGAAGTGTGGGATGCTACTCAGAATCTACCCCCAGCAATTCAGGTAGAGACAGTCAGAGAGCTTCTCCTCCATCTGGACTGTCACAAGTCCATGGGACTGGATGGGCTGCACCCTTGGGTGCTGAGGGAGCTGGCAGGGGTGACTGCCGAGCTGCTCTTGGCCATCTGTCAGCACTCCTGGTTAACTGGAGAGGTCCCAGGGGATTGGAGGGTTGCTGATGTGACTCCCATCTACAGGAAGGGCCGTAAGGAGGATCTGGGGAACTATAGGCCTGTTAGCCTGACCTCGGTACTGGGGAAAGTAATGGAGCAAATCATCTTGGGTGCGATCACACAGCACGTGTGTGGTGTCCCGGGGATCAGGCCCAGCCAGCACAGGTTCATGCTTGGTCGTGCTTGTTCATGCAGGTTGTGCTTGACCAACCTCATCTCCTTCTACGACTGGGTGACCAGACTGGTAGATGAGGGGAAGGGCTGTTGATGTAGTCTACCTAGACTTCAGCAAAGCCTTTGACAACGGTCTCTCACAGGCTTCTTCTGGGGAAACTGGCTGCCTGTGGTCTGGGCAGGTATACACTCCTTTGGGTAAGGAACTGGCTAGAGAGCCTTGCCCAGCTGGTAGTGGTTAATGGATTTAAGTCTAGCTGGTGACCTGTTTCAAGTGGTGTCCCCCAGGGGTCAGTACTGGGGCCCATCTTGTTTAATGTCTTTACTGATTACCTAGATGAGGGGATTGAGTGCACCCTCTGTAACTTTGCAGATGACACCAAGTTGGGAGGTGGTGTTGATCTGCCTGAGGGTAGGGAGGCTCTTCAGAGGGATTTAGATAAGCTGGATCACTGTGCTGAGGTGAATGGGATGAGGTTCAACAAGGCCAAGTGTTGGGTCCTGCACTTTGGCCACAACAACCCCCTGCAGCATTATAGGCTTATGGACGAGTGGCTGGATGATTGTGAAGAGGAAAGGGACTGGGGGTGTTGTTTGACGCTCGGCTGAACTTTAGCCAACAGTGTGCCCAGGTGGCCAAGAGGGCCAACGGCATCCTGGCCTGCATTAGAAATAGTGTGGGCAGCAGGAGCAGGGAGGTGATCATCCCTCTGTGCTCAGCACTGGTGAGGCCGCACCTTGAGTACTGTGTTCAGTTTTGGGCCCCTCACTACAGGAAAGACATTGAGGCCCTGGAGTGTGTCCAGAGAAGGGCAACGACACTGGTGAGGGATCTGGAGCACAGATCTTATGAGGAGCGGCTGAGGGAGCTGGGATTGTTCAGTCTGGAGAAGAGGAGGCTCAGGGGAGACCTCATTGCGCTGTGCAACCTCCTGAAGGGAGGTTATGGTGAAGAGGGATTTGGCCTCTTCTCCCAGGGAATGAACAGGACCTGGGGAAATGGCTGCAAGTTGTATCAGAGGAGGTTTAGGTGAGACACGAGGTGAGACACGATTTTCTCTCAGAGAGTGGTCAGGTATTGGAATGGCTGCCCAGGGAGGTGGTGGAGTCGCCATCCCTGGCAGTGTTCAAGAGGCGTCTGGATGAAGAACTGCGAGATATGGTTTAGTAGCTTGTGGTAGCAGTGGTAATGAGAAGATGGTTGGACTAGATGATCTTATAGGTCGTTTCCAACCTTGTGATTCTACGAATTCCCTGCCAAAATTCCTTCATCTCAACCGAGGGCTGAAGTATCTCTTGTCCCTGGCAAAGATGGAGGGGGCAGGTTTCAACCCACTAACGCAATTTTAAAGTGATGCATGAGATCCACGCAGGTTAAATAAGCATCTTTTATAGCCGGGAGAGACAGGGAGGTGGTTCCCAGGGTGACTCACAGCAGCAGCCTGAGATACCCAGTTTGGAAAAGGATGAATCACCTCCTACTGGTGCCTCTCTGCCTTTCATACCTCCATTGAGTTGGATGAGGCTGGTGCAATGGGCCCCTCTCCTGGGTGTTAGTGGTGGGAGCCCTCAGCCTCCAGTAGTGACCTCCAGAACACAATAAGCAACATGAGCTGCTCTCAGAGCAGTGGCTATGGCTGTGGCTCATATCATCCTTGTTTGGGAGCTAAGGAGGTTCAAAATGCCCCCAAGAATTACCGGAAATCTGAAAAGCCGAGCTGAGCTTGACTGATAAGAGTTCTTTTTTTTTTTTTTTAACACAGGAGATGATAAACTTCTGGAAAATGTTGCCAATGGGCAGCCTGCATCAGCACGTGCCTTGCCGGGAGGGCTGAGACTTGCAGCAAGGAGCTCCATAGCAGGCTAAGTATGGGTCTGTGCCCTCCAGCAACCACACACCCCAAATTAGCATAATGTCTGATGGTACATGGTGAATATCCCATCTTAGGGAATGGAGCTCAGTGTGCCACTCCCAACCCACAAGCCCATCTCAAACCCGTAAATGTGAGCATGCTCTTTGAGCTAATGAGCACACAACGTACTGGGATTGATGTGGTGGAAGAGATTGTGGACCCATGAGAGTCTTCAGGAAATATCAAGGCTCTGTAAAAGCACTGCTAACAATGCACCAGCTTTGCTTTAATGTTCGTGTGCAGTTTATTTTCTGTGTTTATGAAAATTTTGTCTCTCTACAATTCCTGTTTGGCTGCATCACGTGCAGGCAGAGCGTTAGGGAGTGTATAAAAAGAGCATAAAAAATGGATGTTTTCTCTTTGCAGAAGTCAGCTATACCAGAATTAGCTTTCATTTGGATTCAGGGCAAACCTGAGAACCAAAGGAAAAACCCATTGGTCGTTTCAGATCTATCTGCAGACAAAGAGCTGGGATTTCCCGGCTGTCTGTTTTCTCCAGGCTGTTGTCTCTTTCAGTGTTTTATTTCCTTTCCTTTTGATTTGGACTTCTTCCATTGTAACAAATGTAATCAGCACTTTTGCATACAAACACAGCTGAAAAACCTTTTCCAAGCAAAGGCCAGAAACATTTTGTTTTGAAAATACCCATACCAGAATGCATTGATACAGCACGATTTCCCCCCTCCTTTTTTTTTTCTTCTTCAGAATGCTGTTTCTGGTTTCTGGCAGCACATCAGTCCTGATGGGACAATGGCAAGAGGTTCCTTGGGTGGAATGGAGCTGCTCAGGAGCTGATGCAGGTTCACACCCCTTGGGCTGGGCCAGCCTGGAGCCTGAGTCACTCATCATGCATTTACTTCTCACTCTGCTATTGGCTTCTCACACATACTGGGCAGGTCTCCTAATCCTCCTGCAGCTGGCACAGGTGATGCTTTCCTGATTCTCACATTTTCTGCTGAAGTCTATGAAAGAGAGACTTGACATGCAGTGTCTCGCACAGGGGAGTAGGGTTTGGTTGGGCACATTGATGGCTGTGATAGGGACCTTCTGTCCCATCTACTCCACTTAGGGTTGAACTGCCCGTGTTGCTGTGAGGCTGACAGGGCCTTCAGCTCTGCCCCCTGACAGCCCAGCAACACAGTGCTGAGCTGTGCTGCAGGCAGATCCTGAGCAGCATGAGTGCTGGGGGATGTCTCTTTGCCCTTCAGTTGCACAACAGCGATACATCTCTGTTCCACATGGCCAGTGAGTACAGACATTTCTAACCCAAATGTTTGCCTGGGCACAGCATACGGTGTCAGTACCAGTGGCCTCTGACCCTCTCTGGTCTGCAGGAGGCAGGTCAACTGCCTGGCCTCGTGGCACCAACTCAGTACAAAGGGCAGTAGCACCATAATTATGGATGCTCTTGCTGTTCATTGCCATGCTCATGTGCAAAAGACTGCTCAAAGCACATCAAACAGTATATATTTACTGGGCTGGGATTAGGCATTGTATCTCTCATGCAAACCCCACTTTGGAGCACACTGGCCTGTTAAATGCAGTCAGCTCCACTCTGTACAATGACTACTGAGGGGAAAGGAGCTGTTTGTGATCATGAGGGACCTCTGTGCAGTGAGAAAGAGGGCAGTACTCATTCAGTGTGTTAGCTTAAAGATAATCCCTTTGCCCCCTTAATTTAAATATAATTACCCCATCATCAGTGAAAATAACCGAGACACCCCTGGCAGCTGGCATCAACAGGGCACCTCCCAGGAACAGCAGAGCTTTACAGCTGCTGAAAATCTTCCTCTTTGCTCCTGTGTTTGGAAATAGCTTTTCCATGGCTGAGAGGACAGGGCTAGGCAACTCTATGGGGGGAGATGGGAACACCAATACAAAATTGTTCTTACTGCGAGAGTGATTGCAGGGTAGGCTGGCAGCAGAGGGCAAGAAGGTGCTGGAGAGCTGTGATTGAGCTTTTGGGAGACAGGGTGGCAGCTAATTCCAGTTAAGGCCATGACAGGCACTGCCAATGAGTCAATCACAGTGACAAGAAGAAGTGAGATGCCTGGCAATGCAAATTTTAGCTCAAAGCTCATGCAAAGCAGGGTCTGTCCATAAGGGCTACATGTGCATCTGATTTCCCAAATGTCAGCTCTGTAATACGTGGATGAGGAACTTGGCTTCGCGAAACAACCAGCATCGCTTATTTCAGCACTTAAACCCATAGCCAGTGGTTCAATGTCACCTTTGCACACTTTCCTGCTGGTTTATGCCTTTTGTCATATAAACCACAAACCACCACCCATTTTTAATTTCTGAATGCTTTTGGAATCTATCACAAAAATGCCAGCAGTGTGAAGAAGAGCAACAAGTGTCACTCCACACACTGACCTCCCCTCCACCACCATGATAGCTACCTACACAGCTAGCACCGAGCATGACAGCATGACCCTCTCAATTTTCGCCACAATAATACAGGTATAAAACCATTCCTTTTCCCCACACATGCCTGGAAGAAGCACAAAGGTTTCTCTGTTCTAGTTCCTTCTCAAAAACCCAGCTCCTGCTGTTTTCCTGGTCATACCATTTGAGTCCCCCCATGCTTCCTGCTCAGCTGAGCAGTGAGTCAGAGCACCCAGATCAGACCTTCAGTTCCTCTTCCCCTCATGGCTGCTCAAGTCCTGCTGCAGCAGGACATGACTCTTGGCAAGGTGGGCAGAAGCATCTTTGGTAGCCCATGGGCTTCCCTTTACAGCAGCCCTTTACCCTCATCCCCAGTCACTTTGCTCAGGGCAGGAGTCTCCTGGAGGCTCGGGCTCCATAGAGGGGAAAAGACACAGCTAGAATAGGAAGAGTTTCAGAGCACTCACCCTTTTCTCCCCTGTGGACACCCAAGATGATAGCAGTTCTCTCTCCCAGCTCGCTGACTGGCATTACATTCAGGTGTGCCAGCTGTACACTACCTACAACCCAGGTGTCTCCAGAGCCCCTGGCTTTGCAGCCAGAAAAGACATTTCCTCCATCAGCAGCAGAAGACCCAGAGTCATGCAGGCAAAAGTAAAAGAAGCCAATTGATACCACTGGCAAAGCTGCCAGACTGAGCCAGCGCCGCCCACAGAGCAGCTAGACTAATTGAAACCTGCTGAAGAAGAGACTGCCTTGTTAACCACATGTATAGGAAAGCCCCAAGTAAACCTCTTCACAGGTAACCAGTGCAGTATGCCATATGGTCGAGATCCCAGGAAGCTCTCTGCTCAGGGCCTGGGCCATCCTGCTCTGCTGGGTTCCCACATAGAGCAGGTATGCAATTTTCTAGCTGCTGGGTGCCACACAGTCAGTGCTCCTCCTAACCCTCCGGAGTCTGTGAGGAATTCACACAGCCAGGTTCAGCACCAGTACATTACAGTGCAGAGGAGGTTATTGCTTCATGTAAGAGTCAGCTGGACCACCTGTAAACAGCTCTGCAACTCCATAGCATCAAAGGGAGTGTCTTGATAACAGGAATGCTGACATGAGACGGAAGTCTATGGATATCATTAAAAAAAAAAAAAATCAGGCACCAGAAGTGTCCATAGAATAGAATCACAGAATTGTTAAGGTTGGAAAAGACACCTAAGATCACCTAGTACCACCCTCAATCCATCACCACATTACCCACTAACTACATCCCTCAGTGCCACGTGTGTCCTTTCCTTGGACACCTCCAGGGACAGTGACTCCACCATGTCACACTTCAGATGAGAGTCCAGAGCAAACAAATACTTTTTAAGGTTTCCCCTTTGCTGTTGTTGTCTGTCCTTAGCATGGTGGCCCATCTGAACTTGTGTTCGCATGCATATAAAGACGATAGTGTTGACATAGCCAAGTACTGATCCATCTGCCTAGAGATCCAGTTTATTTCTAAACTGCTCAAGTACACCTCATGCCACAGGGTCACATATTCTGCCAAGGGCACACATCTTAGCGATAAGCCTGTGCTGAAAGGGCTGATTGTGATGCACTGTTGTGTCTGTAGGCACATGCTTGGCCTGTTCAGCGCAATGATGCTGCTCATTTCAGCTTAAAGGCATCAGGCATTTCCAGGTACCAACAGTTTGTTTCAGATGGGTTACATGCTCCCCTAATCAATCATCCTGCTAAGTAAGTTTGCCTTTCACCATCCTAGTAAAGCAATGCCTCCTGGAGCCATCAAAACCCCTTTGTGCAAGTTTGCATTTAAGTTCCATATGTTTCTATAGATTTGAATGGAGAAATGGTTGCCAGGAAACATGACTGGGCACAGACAAGAAAGATACATCCTAAGAAGATATTAAGTGAAAGCTTTCCAAGGAGTGATAAGCTCTGGAGACTGGTAATCCTGACGAGTTTTCAAGAACTGATAGACTCCAGAGCCTGATGTTGAACAAGGCTGCCAGTACACATTAGCATCTTCAGCAGGTTGCGTAACTCTGATCACACCCACAAGGGCACTGGCTGCTGCATGCAAGTGAAGACTATGGAGTTACATATGCACCTGGTCAAACAAAGAGCCCTCTGAAGGAATTTCTAAACACCTGGCTAGAAGCCACTAGTGCATCAGAATAACCTCCTGCTTCCAAGTGTGCACATTGGGGTTGGCCTTCCAGCTCCAGCTGGGCAACAACAGTGAATGTGAGCGAGTACACAAGTCATTAAGCAAATGCGCTCTGTGAATAGTTACCCATTATTTCTAATAACAGCTTGATTCTATTAATAACAACTGCTAATAGAAGGTACTACAAGGAATAGCGGCTGTAATCTATTTGTTCCCCTAACAACAAAAAAGGGAATTATGACATCTGTTTGGAAGAAACATATTAAAGATGGCACTCGATGTGGTACGAGGTGGCACTCGTAAAACTGGGTGGTGTGTCCTGCAGATGCTGTCAGTGCAGGACAGCTTTTTGGCCAAACAAGCCACCTGCCATGAAACAGTTCGTGTAAAGCCATGTAAAATCTTTACCACTGCTCACAGCAGTCAAAGGAAGAAGGTTCCATGTGAGAGGCAGCTAACCATGCTGCTCCATCATCCACACATCTCTGCATGCTTCAGTGCATGGCCAAGGACCAGACACTGGCAGACCCAGCCCCACCATTAGGCACTCTACTGTCTGCAATCTGCAATTTTTCTGAAGCGTGTGCTTGTTTCAGGTGTCTCCATAAGTGATACCTCAAGGCTGCTGCTGATGTCCAGGGAAACTATGCAGATTCAGCATTTCTGATGTTTCTAATTGCAACCATGTGTTGCAAGTTGCATTGCCCCAAAAAAGATAGCAGCAACATTTTTACCTTACAAGCCTCCCCCTGGATGTGCCTCCAGGTAATCTGTGTTCCCATCTCACTGGGGCTGTCATGTCTGTACCTCTACATAAGGAGCAGATTTCTCCATATGTGCATAAAGAATGTGCATTGTTTGAATTACTACTGCAACCAAACTAGCTTTATTGAGTCAGACCCAAACTATCCTCTGATTAACCACAGGCAGCAGCAGATGCTTAGAGACTGAACGAACAGTCATATTATCTCTAGCCTCTTATTTTTAATAATTACCAATAGTGTTCTCATCTGTGAAGCACTCCTCCCAAAGTGGTGCTTAAAGGCTTGAACCAGGTCACGCAATCTTGCACATAAAAGCAGCTCTGGCCCTGGATAGAGCCCACAGCCCAAGAGGCAGAACCCCAACATCCAGATGCAGGCAGAGGTGCCTCATAAGAAGCAAAGCCAAAGCACTCATCGCAAAGCTGAGAACCAAATATGATCTCTTAAGACCTGCTCCTGGGCTGTGTTCTCAGAACCATCTGTCCAGAACTTGTTAGCAACAATCAAACTAATGAAATAAACACCTTGACAGGCAAAACATGCTTCCAGATTTTCCTGTGGTGTTCCAGCCCTGATTGCTGAAGTTTCACACACACACCTGACCTCTGTGAGCACACGTACAGCATGGCACTAACACACACCTCACTGAAGCAGCACTCAAGCACAACTCTCTGCTTCAGCAAACATGTTTCCTGTTATCTTTGCTAACTCCTTCAGCCCCAGCACACTGATGCAAGCAACATAATAATTTATTAAGACACAACATGCTTTTCTGCTGTTTTTCCCTTCTTCACTGTCATCACTGTTTAAGTCCTGGCTGTGAGAGCACTTTCAGCTCAATCAGCTGATGCTGGCAGCCCAATGAACTGCAATCAGCAGATGCTTGCAGTCAGCAGCTGGCTTCCAGCTCTCACCTTGGGCATACTACAAAGCACTTCACTTCTGTGCCCAGCACCTCACCTGGAAGCAGAAGACCCTCAGCCCGTGGGACCTCGTGAGCCCATGCATCGCCTGCAGCCACTGAATTCATTTAGTGCTCAAGTAAAATAAACCAAACTGGGTGTGATTGAAGATAAAGGGCAAAGTGAGCTAGCTCAGCTTTAATGGCATTAGTCATGAATTTTCACTCACTCAAAGTTCTCAAAGCTTGTTTTCCTTTTTTTTTTTTTTTAACCTTCTTATCCCTTTCATCTGTGTGAAACACAGGTGATGTCAATTGCGTTGAGACAATCCCAAAAATTTTGCTTAGCTTTGACACTTCCCCCTCTATCTCAGACTTCAGGGTAAGTCTGCAGGATGTCAGCAGCTGTAAGGCTAAAGGAACTTCATTCCAGATCCTTTCTACCAGTGCCAAATTGTTATCAAATCCCCACATTTCAAGCAGAAGTCTTCCTGCTTCAGAAAGCAGTGTGCTTTTCTGTCTGCTCCCCCATGCATCAGCAAGCAGGTAGGTGCCCTGGAGGTGGTCAAGAATTGCAGAAATGTGGCACTGAGGGACATGGTTAGTGAGCATGGGTTGGTGGTTGGACTAGATGATCTCAAAGGTCCCTTCCAGCCTTAATGATTTTATGATGGCCTGGCTCCTGTACTCACTGAGCTTCTGAACTGCTCTGCCAGCAGCTGGGAACCCAAGCAGATGCCACCTTTGTCTGGAACGGTAGCATTTAGAAAGCTGCAGAGAATCAAGTGGGAGTTCTCCAGGGCTGCTTTACTAGAGTTACTAGAGAGAAGCAGCAAGAACCTCAAGATTAAATCCCATCAGTTTAGCAGCAGAATTAATTACAGTGCAGATAGAGTGGATGAAGGAATGTGCATCAGGTAATCAAGTAACACAACACCTACTCAAGTTAAACTTCAGGGACACACACTCCCTCGCCCCAGAGAAGTGTCTCTGGTGTGGCCCCACATAAAACAAGGTGAGCATACCAGCTCCTCCACTGCTTTCTCTGGCTTCCCTCATTCTCAAGAAGATCAGAGTGGTTTTTTTTGTTTGTTTTTGTTTGTTTGTTTGTTTTTGTTTGTTTGTATTTTCCTCACCCCATCTGATGCATGAAACATGTACTGGATTGGGACTCAGGAAGTCAGGGATGCTCATTCACAGTCTATTAGTGACCTATAGGTTAACCTTGGCCATGCCCTCTTATTCCTTAATGAAAAGGAACAATCCCCATCTTAATGAGCATGCTGCAATACACCTACACTGCAGTCTATGCTGTACATACTAAAGGAATAACTGGGCCTGCCTAGATCCCCAGAGTTTTGGGGAATTAGTTGTTTCCAAAGTATCCAAAGGCCTACTTGATATACAAGAACATTTTGCAGATGGAGAAAATGAATCAACTTCAGATCCGAATACTTAAATAAATTAAGCAATATAAAAGTTTGCTATTACTTTGTTTGCTCAGTGATGAAACAGCAAGGAAAATATAGCCACTGGAAACCTTTCAGCTATGATATCTGCTCTTCAGATATCAAAGGAGATGAGAGCTGTTCAAATGTGGTAAGATTCCCTATGGACATTGTTTGAAGATCAAACATCTGTAACTACCTCAAACAGGACAGCCTGCCAACCACCACAGGGACATGGTCACACTAACACAAGTGCCAGCTTTTCTGTTTGTCTGCAAACAGCAGGGCCAGAGAGTTGCTGAATCTCTCACTGACCACAGAAGCCAAAGAACAGTAAACTTCATGGGTGATAAGAATGATACCAATCAACAAGGAAACCAGCTGATTGATGCATAAGCTGCACTCTGCCGTGACAAAGCACAGGGGTTACCTAAGTGAAATGAACTGGTCAGGCATTGCTAGCACATAAATATCCCCAAGTCTAAAGTCATCTAACCAAGATAGCAGCCCAAGGACAAATCTCATCACAGGTAGGGTCTAGCCTCCAGTTCCTTAGATAATACTGCCTAAGCTCTGCCCTTCAACCTGAGAAGTGTGAGGTCACCAACTGAGAAATACCCCGGCTTAGCCAGACACCCCACATGTACACCCCATGGTATACAGCCTACAGATCCATCATTAAATTGCTCAAAGACCCTGGAAACAAAGTTCACATAGACATCTGGGAGAGGACACAGTAACATTTCAGATAGCAGCTATGTTCCCAGAATCAACTCATATTCTTGAAGACTAATGGTATCCCAGCAATAAGCAGAAACACGACATATTGACTCTGGGCAGCCTGGTTTATTAGTTGGCAACCCTGTACATAGCAGGGAGGTTGAAACTAGATGATCACTGTGGTCCTTCTCAACCCAAGCCTTTCTGTGATTCTATGATATAGTAAGTCAGATTACCACATTACCATTAAGAGAGAAAATTCCAGAAGCCCTCGTTGTAAATAAGAGCAGGGATGCGAACTCGCTTCTTCCCCCAAACACAGGATATTCTAGAATTTCAGAAATAACTTACAGGCTCTAGATTTTCAGAATTGCTTCTGCTTCCTAATCTTATTTGCCTTAGACCTTCTCCTTTGCTCCCTCCAGAGCAGAAAACAGCAGGAAACTAGGGATTATTGCAGAAGATAACGCTCTACTCAGAGTATTTTTGTTTTCTTTCCTGAGAACTGGGCATTGCTACCCTCCCCTTCCCTCACATGGTACCAACCATATACGGTAGTTTTCAAATACATCTACTTCCTCTCCTCTCCAGCAGCTGTTGTAGCAGCTTTCAACAATCAAAGCTCTTTGATTGTTGTCAAAGACCTCAGTCAAAGACCTGAGGTTAAATCTCTAGATATGCGCTCAGAATCTTGCTGTAAGCCTATTATTCCCCTAGCACATCATAGCAGCAGCCCATATATTCTTACTCCCAGCTCAGCTCCCAGATAACCATTTTTAGGCTCCTAACCCAGCAGGTCCCTTTTATAGCAGAGCCTCACTCCTCAGCTGTGCTTCGTCCTCTAGCACCTCACTCCCCACACCTGGAAGGGGGAAAGAGGCACAGCTGAGGCTCATCCTGAGGGCCAGTCCAATTTTCCTCAGCAGAGAAATTACAAGCTGGTGCTAGTTTCAGTACAAGCTATCCAAGTTGTGCAGTTGAACCCAAAACAATATCTGAAAGAAATCTATTAGCCTATTTGTTTGAACATGAGAGTGATCCATCATGTTAGCCTTGAACAGAGGACATGGGGAGCCACTCCAATGTTTATATATGCTAAAGGTCTCAAGGTGATCTTGGGAATCCTGCCAAAGATACTAGGCTCAGTTTTTTGAGAGTCAGTTGCCACCATGCTAGAGTACTTTGAAAATGTTGGCCTTTGTCCACTCAGTGTAACCCAGCTGAGAGGAAGGGAGGACAGCTCCAAATCACTATTTAGCTGATGTTACAAATGATGTCTCTCAGGCCACATTCTCATTATTATAGAGCTTATTGCATTTTACCTGTGTGCTTTAACTCAGATGAAGCCTTGGGAATATCTCCTGGTCAATCAGATCTTCATCAGAACACAGGGTACACACTGGGGCTGGGGTTGTGAGAGAACATTCCTGTTTTGTTGGGTTGCTGAAGGAGGTCCTTTCTTTGTGACACGTGATTAAGATGGTGGTCACGGTAGCAGTTTGCAAAACTCTCCCCTTCTACATCATCAGTGCAACTGCTTTTGGAGAGAAGGGAGAGAGAGTGCTAGTTTGGTGGAAATGCTGACAGAATCCTGGTGCTCAGATCTTTTATCTAAGAGGAGATTTGCTGTTAAAGTCAGCTCGGAGAACAAGATGAAATTTGATTAGTCAGTTGTCTTCTGTGCCAGTATGGCCAGAAATTATTGCAAACTGTTCTTCCTTTGGCCAGATATTTGATAGAGTGCCACATAATATATTTATTAAGGGAGTGGAGAAATCCTGACTGGATAAAAATAGCAGGGCCTGGATTAGAAACTGGCTGGCAAGTGAGGAACAGAGCTTCACTGTTGCTTCAGAATGCCTGGTGTCACCAGAAAGATTCTGTACAGTGTTGGCGTGGGTCAGCTAAGCTGGGGCAGAATGACACAGAAGGTGCAAGGCTGATCTGGGGAAGCACAGTGAGAAACACCAGCTCTTTTGGATGACTGGCTGATATTTTGATCAAGAGAGGGAACACACAGACAAAACAGGCTTTCACTCAGGTCTGCTCCTTGCAGCCCAATAGAACTGGAAAATACGCCATTGGAGGGGAGGTGTACTGAAGGGTTTGCTTTTCTGCCTTGATAGACAGCA